>NC_073340.2:37040000-37265000 GCF_027580225.2 Misgurnus anguillicaudatus | reverse complement strand
TTCTGTGGCCTTGACTTTTAGCTCTTTTACTAGCACATGTTTTGCCTGCTTCTTAATTGCTGGATGTGTGTCACCATGGTAAAACAAAGTAAACTATACAGGCTGTGTTGGTTTTACACTGTGTGTCCATGTGTTTTTTTTCGCTGCCATGACCAGATGTCACCAGTCCACATTAACCAAAAGTGAACAGAGCATTCTATGAAAATCCTGTACATTAAAAAAGTGTTAAATCATGAACACATGTAAAGGATATTTTCGGAAATGATTTCAGCGATGAATGATTTCTCAATGTTGTTTGTGTTTGGTTGTGTTTAGGTGGCTGCTCAGGCGGGTGTTTATGACTTGTTGAATCAGCTGGGCTTCTCAGAATTTGAGGACCTGAGAGGCTCAACTTTGTCTGGTCTGCGTCACCGCTGGATGAAGGAGAATCATCATCATCTGCCCTTCAGAGGAGAATTCATCTGAGAAGCTGCCAGTGCTTTTCTTTATGTCTTTTAGTTTACAGTTTTCTTTAATCCTACATCACTCGTGACTGTGAGAAACATGAGATCAGATGTTTGCATCAATCTCCATCACGCCTGTGAGCAGATGTTGTTGTTGTTTTTACTCATTCCTGTTTATTAATGTTAGTAATGATGATGTAGGTGATATTTCCTCTTTATCTGTTAATGCAGGCATTTTTTAGACCCTTTATTAATCTGTTTTTAATTTAATGTTTTTATATATCATCTGTTGCTTTAGTTATGATGTTATGCGCATTTGTGTGTATAGTTTTATCCTGTTTCTTATCATTTTGATCTTTTTCGTGTTTTAAAAGTGCCGTAACTGTGTGTTTTTTAAAATAGTAATAAGCAGATTTCATAATGAAGACATTGGCGGTCTCCATTAAAACACTTTCGTAACAGATTTGTGTGCAGTTTTTTTGTGTGCAAAACTTTTATTATATGAATCTGAAAGAAATATCTCCAATACCAAAAATGAAGGATAAAGAAAGCACGTTTCACGTGGGGAATCTATCATCTGTTTTACTGTAGGGCTATTAAGATATTGAGAGATCTCCTTTCCAGTTTATTGCTAGTACAGATATTACCAGAACTTGAAATTAATCTGCTAGCTTCTCATTTCATTTAATATATACGAACATAAAGACATAAGCACACTGCAATAAACGACTTTCTGTTTTGTCTTGTTTTCAGTACAAATATCTAAAAATTAAGATGCATTTTTCTTGTTGAGCAAAATGACCTAAGAAAGTAAGTCTAGTTTTTAGACAAAAATTTACAATTTGAGTGAATTTGTGCTTAAAACAAGCAAAAAAGTGGGGTCAGAAAATCTTTCTTGAATTAAGAGTTTAAGAAAAAAGTTCAGATTTTTTGTTACCAAATTGGCAGATTATTTTTGTTTTAAACATAAATTCACTTAAATCTTAAGTTTTTTTGTCTTTTAAAAATACTTAATTTCTTAGGTCAATTTGCTCATCAAGTAAAACTTAAATTAAGATGTATTTTGATATTTGTACGGAAAACAAGACAAAAATACAAAGTCAGTAAATTAATTAAATAAAGTAATTAAATCTATTATTCGTATGGCTTGACTAATTATAATTGTATAATTAGGCGTTTGTTTGTAAGAGCACGTTATTTCTTATTATACATGGCTCTCATAGCACATACATATTTCAATAACATGCCGTGTGTTGTATTAGATGAGAAACATGCTTTGCATGATGTGAAGCGAGGGATCAGAGTCTCATTAGTGATGGGCTTCAGAGTCTTGTGGGTTTTAATTGTGTGTGGAGAAGCAGAAGAGATCAAGCCCTCGCTGGGTTGAAAGGGTTTATTTTCTGTGATGTCATCGGTGTGGTTGAGCTTAAATTATCCACAGAGACAAAACAAGAACAAGCTCGCACACAACACAGCAGAAAGACCAAACTGACCAAAGTGAAAAAAAAAACAATGTTTTATGACTGCAAGAATCACGGTATGGAGTATTATTGGCGTTTGCTATAGCAGTATTATTAATATTGTTTAGATTCAGATGATCCACACCCACCGACACAAATCATGTTGTGTTGTTACTTTACAAAGAATCCAATGAGATTTTTAGCTCTTTTGCAGCTTTGTTTATTAGATGTGTTTTATGTAAGCAGTAACATCTGTTGCTTTTATTTCTACTGTGGGGTTTGTGCTGTAAATATTTGATGAGTTTGAATAATATTAACTATAGCAAACACTTGTTGTAGACATTTTATATGTAGTTGGGAAAGTATTAAGAAATGCACTGTTATCTCCACAGGTGAAGTGATGTTTTTTTGTTTGTTGTTGAGGATCTCTGCTGTTATATGATTTGAAATGCTGCTGAATACCTCCTAATGTCATATGAACTTTTACACTTTGTTGCCAGAAATAAGGAATAATTAAATACAACCTTTCCTATTAGCCGAAGATTTAATTACTCCAATGTTAGAGCGATGTAATGTGATGTTTAACAGTACATTAAAAACCCCAATAAGACTATACTAGTAATGCACTTTTATTTGCAGTTAAATCTAAAATGATTTTAGTATTCTTTAGCCGTGTATTTTGTGTTTGCTAAATAAAAAAAGTAAATGACAGATGAAAGTGAGCATGCACGGGTGCTGAATGATCCTGGTTATAAATATGAACTCCATGCATGTGAGAGGAAAAACATTGAGGCCTTTTGAAACTCTGATACTGTAGATGTTCGCTCGCTGTGATCACAGCCCAGTTATCAGCAGCTATGAAAGTGTTCAGGGATTTGATCACACTGTGAGACTCTGACAGATGAAACCAGAGAGCTGCAAATTAAAGACGTCCAATGTCAGAGACTGACGGGGTCACAGGACCCCCGGTTGAGAGTTTACTTTATAGCTTAACTTCATTTAGAGAGACGCAACCTTTAACTTTCCTGCTGAAAGCTGAAACCCAAGAAAGCTCAGGAGATCGGTGAACCTTGTGTTTCCTTTTATAGATGTGAGAAATGTTCAGCTTCTGTATTTCCTCAAACACACTTCTGTATTAATGAAGACTTTACACAAGAACACTGCTAATGAGCATCTTAATATCATCACAGTGTGTTAACACAGATCACTTATAGTCTCACATGTAGACTTAAAAGTTACTAACACAAAGTTTTATTTTAAACCTTGGGTTATTGCGCAACCTCTCCCACTTATTTTTTAATGCCGCACACACCTAACAAAATGAATAATCTGCTAAGTTATTTTCTTATTAACTTCATAAAGACAATAATAAAAAATACAATACATTCACCTAAATGATTATTAGGAACACCATACTAATACTGTGTTTGACCTCCTTTCGCCATCAGAACTGCTTTAATTCTACATGGCATTGATTCAACAAGGTGCTGCAAGCATTCTTTAGAAATGTTGGCCCATAATGATAGGATAGCATCTTGCAGTTGATGGAGATTTGTGGGATGCACATCCAGAGATGCTCTATTGGGTTGAGATCTGGTGACTGTGGGGGCCATTTTAGTACAGTGAACTCATTGTCATGTTCAAGAAATCAATTTGAAATGATTCGAGCTTTGTGACATGGTGCATTATCCTGCTGGAAGTAGCCATCAGAGGATGAGTACATGGTGGTCATAAAGGGATGGACATGGTCAGAAACAATGTTCAGGTAGGCCGTGGCATTTAAACAATGCCCAGTTGGGACTAATGGGCCTAAAATGTGTCAAGAAAACATCCGTTACACCATTACACCACCACCAGCAGCCTGTACAGTGGTAACAAGGCATGATGGATCCATGTTCTCATTCTGTTTACACCAAATTCTGACTCTACCATCTGAATGTCTCAACAGAAATCAATACTCATCAGATCAGGCAACATTTTCCATTTTGTCTTCAACTGTCCAATTTTGGTGAGCTTGTGCAAATTGTAGCCTCTTTTTCTTATTTGTAGTGAAGATGAATGGTACCCGGTGGGGTCTTCTGCTGTTGTAGTCCATCCACCTCAAGGTTGTGCGTGTTGTGGCTTCACAAATGCTTTGCTGCATACCTCGGTTGTAACGAGTGGTTATTTCAGTCAAAGTTGCTCTTCTATCAGCTTAAATCAGTCGGCTCATTCTCTTCTGACCTCTAGCATCAACAAGGCATTTTCGGCCACATGACTGCCGCATACTGGATGTTTTTTCCTTTTCACACCATTCTTTGTGAACCCTAGAAATGGTTGTGCGTGAAAATCCCAGTAACGGTGCAGATTGTGAAATACTCAGATCGGCCCATCTGGCACCAACAACCATGCAACGCTCAAAATTGCTTAAATCACCTTTCTTTCCCATTCTGACATTCAGTTTGGAGTTCAGGAGATTTTCTTGACCCGGACCACACCACTAAATGCATTGAAGCAACTGCCATGTGATTGGTTGATTAGATAATTGCATTAATTACAAATTGAACAGGTGTTCCTAATAATCCTTTAGGTGAGTGTATAGTTATTGACATAAAGCACAAGAGCTGAGTATAAGCTGTGTTTGTGGCTCTTTAAGGCTAAAGTCGAAAATCTTTTGCTCTGAACTTTAATTAACAAAAAGATTTGAAGTGTAATAGTGTCGGCACTTAACAGATATCAGATTATCAGTTGTAACATTACGTGAATTTCTGTCCATCTAAAGTAATGACATCACTTCATTTAAACAAATAATCTTTTGTTGCACCAACTTAATACATGTAAATGTCTTGGTCAAAAAGAAGGAAGGGATCCTTACTTGAGGGAGAGACATCTACGCCAGTGCCCGCCCATATTTTTGTCTTTCTGATGAGGATGGATGCATATATTATTATTTATATCATGTTATAGCAGTATTAAACCTAGGATCATGTAAACATGATGTTTTCCAGGTGGGCTGATTTAAACACGCTGACTTCCAGATGTTGCAGAAGATCAGCCATTAAATCAGCATTACATGTGTGCTATCTGAGATCCAGAACAGCTAATACTGTATGTGTTAGACTTCATTAAAACACATTAAACAATGAATGTGAAAAGAAGTGCTAATTAGAGAGAGAAATAAGATGAGATGTCATCATGAGAGTTTGTGGTGTATGGGTTGAGTAAAGCCAGGTGCTTTCATTAAATCCTCTGTATAGTCTGGAATGTCATCCTGGCACAGACCGAGCTCTAAAACCTTTCATGCATCAACCAGAGGGATGGAAAATCCAGAATCAAAGCTCTCGTGGGCTCTTGAAGGCTTTCCGTCACTGACTGACTAATGCAAAACTCAAGTAGAGATTCACTCGCGTCATAAAATAACACAAAACTAGAAGAGGAAAACTCATTTAGACAAACTGTGATGTTGGCATAATAAAGACTTTACAGAAGTTGAAGATTTGACTCCTAAAGTATATATCCCGTATATTTATTTCCTTCCAATGCTATGCAGACGATACTCAAATCTATCTGCCTCTGGATTCTGATCATTTGGGTTGGGATACTTTGGTGTCTTGTCTAGCAGATGTGAAGGATTGGATGTCCTTAAACTTTCTTCACCTCAATGAAAGCAAAACAGAGATTATAGTTTTTAATTCTTCTTTAATCGTTTATGTAGCAAACCTCACTACATTTAATAACAGCTGATTGAGGCGGCCAAATATGGACCAGATTCCGGTTAGAGAATCAGGAGAGGAGGAACGTCTTTAGAATGAGACATTTATTGATGGTCCAACATCTGTGTATGCTGCTCATATCAATGTAATGTAATGTAATGGTCTACAAAGAAACAAAGAACATAATTACAAATAATCACCATCAGATTAATATTACCTAACAAAATATAAACCATAAACCCAAATGGTATTATCAGTAGAAATATATAAACACAAATATGTGTAACTGAAATATTCATGAGATAATATGGTCAACAATACCATAAAAGTACACGTAATGGGTGCTTATATTAATAATTAAATAACTTAACATGTTTGTGACCGTTACATGTAGCGCTAGCATTACAATAATGAATTAGCATAAACATCGCGGCAAATTTGCGGCCGCTAATAACCGATTATACTGAACACCGCGATCAATATAAACATTACAATTAACATAATCTGGATATAATATAACATGTAATAGCATACAACTCTCTTTAACTTACTTGTATTATATGTACACATTACAGAACGTTAACAGCAGCATATACAAAGATTGACAGCCGTCTTCACCAGTGTGCAACACTCAAAAACGTTCCCTCTAGGAAACATCTAAAGAACATTAGTTCCCTGTTACTACATTGACTTTCTGACACAGCCGCCCCCAATTATCTGTCAAGATAATTGAACACTCTAAGAAAGTCTGTTGGTGGAGCTCGTGTCATTGTCCTCAAGGTGAGGCAGTGGGATTAATCGCACAACTGGGCGAGTATAAACTTTGTCCTTAACATTGACCCTGGCAATACGGATTCTACCATCAGCTCCAGGTAAGGTCTCTGTAACTGTTCCTACAGGCCAGAGTGAACGTGGAAGTTGTGGGTCGACAACAAGTACGACTTGCCCTACTTTCAGTTCTATGCCATCTGTCTTCCACTTGGTACGTCCCTGCATACCTGGGAGGTATTGACGAATAAAGGCAGCCCAGAAACAATCAGCCAGCACCTGGCTATGTCGCCATCTCCGTCTTCCAAGCAGGTTGTTAGGGTCATACAAAACCTGAGGTAGAGACGCATCTCGACGACCCATAAGTAGTAAGTTCGGAGTCACAGGGTCTACATCCGCAATATCCGAGGATACGTAACCGAGTGGCTTGGAGTTCAAGATGCCTTCAACTTCTACCAGTAGGGTCTGAAGTACTGGTTCAGGCACGGACTGCTCTCGGAGGATCACACGTAGTGCTGCTTTAACTGATTTTATTTCGCGCTCCCAGGTACCCCCAAAGTGAGGAGCAATCGGTGGGTTATGGCGAAATCGGATTTTCTGCTCCGCTAGCTGTTCCTGTAGTGTTGCAGACATAGATTCAAGGGCCTCCCTTAACTCCCGATCACCTCCAACGAAGTTGGTGCCATTGTCGCACAACAGCTCCATAGGCTTGCCACGGCGGGCTATGAAACGCCGCAGAGAGAGCAGAAAAGCATCACTGTCCATATGCTCCAATAGATCCAGATGCACACACCGTGTCGTTAGACATTTTTAGATAATCCCCCACCTTTTCTCTTGGCGGCGTCCAATTTTGACTGAGAATGGACCAAAGCAGTCTACACCAGTAGAATAAAAATGTGGCTTGTACAGATTTAACCTGCAGGGGGGTAGATCCGCCAAACGTGGGGTTTGAGGCTTGGCCCGCCACAACTGACTGTCTCGACAAGTATGCTGGTGTTTGCGAACTGCTTCTCGGCCTCGAAGTACCCAATACTGTCGGCGCAGTTCTGCTAGAACCCTTTCTGAGCCAGGGTGAAGGAGTCATTGATCTGTGTCCTTTATCAGCAACTTAGTGATATGATGGCTAGGGTCTAACACAATTGGGTGTATGGCCTCTAAATCAAGTTCACTAGCACGTCGTAGCCGTCCACCAACTCTAACAAGACCAGTGGCATCATCATATTCAGGGGCAAGTGAGCCTAAGCGACTGTTATGTGGAATAGGATGTCCGGCCTTCAAAGCTCTAACCTCAATAGGAAAGGAGTCTATTTGAGCTTGTGACAGAAGCAGCTTTTCCGCTTTAATATATTCAGAAGCCTCCATAGAAGGGTCAGTGTTGGTGCTAGCCGCCCCATGCAGGGATATGACTGTGGCCTTAACGAGCTCTTGCCATGTGTGGAATTGGCTTGGATCTGGAGGAAGCGAACTATTAGGTGCTGAAACAGATCCCACAAAGACAGATTTCTTTAGTTCACTGCTGTCAGGTTCACATTCACATTTGGGCATTGATGGCCATTGGTCAGGTGGCTGAACAAGGAAGGCTGGACCTGAGCTCCACTGATGCGGGCCTGCTAAGTCGGTAAGTGTAAGACCCCGTGTAATGTGGTCGGCAGGGTTGTTACGCGAATCCACGTACCTCCATTCAGCCATCTCTGTTAGAGTCTGGATCTCTGCCACGCGCGTTCCTACAAACACTTTGTAGTGGCAAGATTCAGATGTCAACCAGTACAACACCGTGGTAGAGTCAGACCAGAAAGTGACCTTATGGATAGGTATGGTCAACTCTGTTTGGAGCACCTTCGCCAACTGTGCACCGGTAAGGGCAGCACACAGCTCCAAACGAGGCATAGACAGGCATTTTCGAGGTGCTACTCTAGACCTGGCTAAGACGAAGGTAAGAATAACTTGTCCTTGATGGTCTGTGGTGCGTAAGTATGCCACCGAACCGTATGCCCTTTCCGACGCATCACTAAAGACATGAAGCTCTCGGGTGACAGAAGGGTGGTCAGCAGAGACTGGGGTGTATGCTCGAGGGAACTGAAGCTTTACAAGAGTTGGGAGTTCTCCTACCCAGGTAAGCCACTTCTCTCTCAAAGGTAATGGTTCTATGGGGTCGTCCCAACCGAGGTTGTGCTTCCAGAGGTCTTGGATAATAACCTTGGCCCTTGTAGTGAACGGGGTAATGAACCCCAAAGGGTCAGTCTGACTCGCCAAAGTTTTATATATGTTCCTCATGGTAGGCTCAACAGTTTCCACAGAACGTAAATTGTACCCCAAGGTGTCACTTATGCAATTCCACCGCAGACCAAGAGTGAGTTCCTGAAGGTCAGCAGTGCTTTGGGCTAACCAACGTTCGCTATTCGCTGACCTGGCTTCTGGAGGTAGGTGTTGGATTACCGTTGGCACATTGCACGCCCACTGTCTAATCTCAAAGCCCCCTTTGGAAAGGAGTTGGCGCAACCCATCCACTATCTCTTTAGCTTCACTCGTCGATGGTACACTGTGAAGGCAGTTATCCACGTAGAATGAATGCTCCACAATATCCACTGAGTTGGCCATAGTATCTTTATGTGCTTGGACGTGATGTTGAAGGGCATGAATTGCGCAACAGGGGCTGCAGGTGGTGCCGAACGGAAGAACCTGCCACTCATATATATCAGGTTCTGCCTCCCTGCACATGTCTCTCCAAAGGAAACGCAAGACGGATTTGTCCCCAGGCAGCAAACGGACTTGGTGGAACATACCTTTGATGTCCCCACTGATAGCAACGGTGTGTTGGCGAAATCTCAGGAGGACACCTAGTAAGGATGGTCCCAAAGTTGGTCCTGGTAGCAGCTGTTCATTTAAGGACTGTCCCTGATGTTGGAAGGAGCAGTTGAAGACAATTCTGTCTTTACCATTGTGTTGCACCATGTGGTGCGGTATGAACCAAGACTCTGCACTCTGGTCTGCTTCCTCTGCAGTTATCTTAGACACATACCCGGCTGACTCCAACTTAGTGATCTCATTGCAGTAAACTTTAGCCTTCTCAGGATCCCGTGCCAGTCTGCGCTCAATACGGCGCAAACTAGGAAGAACAGCTGTTTTATCTGCATGGAGTATGTTTAGGGGGGTTCGTCTCAGCAGTGGTGTAGCATAACGTTGTATACCATCCACAGTCACCCTGATGGTAGCATTCTGCAGTAAAGTGTAAGCCTCTTTGTCCTGTTTGGACCTTGTAACCATCTTGGTATTGTATGGAAGAGTGTCAACTTGCCAGAGTCTTTCCACATGCTGGATCAGATCGTCACGATTTGAAACTGTCGTAATGTGAAGACACTGCTGACTTCCACGTGAGGGCTGCATGGGACTCATCGGGCCTTGGAGAGACCATCCTAACGGTGTATGAACAGCAATGGGTCCTCCTATGGGGCCTTTACAAATGGGCTGAACTGGTGTCAGGAGATGCGGCATATCAGACCCGATAAGAAGCAGCGGTTTCACTCTGTCCATAGGAGGCAGTGGAAGGTCCTTTAGGTGTCGATAAGCCTTCTGGAGAGCAGCCACTGGGTAGTTGTGCTCTGCTAGACACAAACCGGTGGCAGTGAATGCATTATGTATAGCAAACTTCTTCATTGGCTTGGATACTGATGACACCTCAAAAGACACAGATGACCCGTTAAGTTCTGTGTGACACTGGTGAATTGTCTGCAATGGGAGCAATTCTGGAGTACCAGTTAACTTGAGCTGCTCCATTACTGGCTGAAGCACTATTGTTCTTTCAGACCCGTCATCAAGAACTGCGTGGGTTTCCATAGTTCGTCGACCATTGTGAAGAAGGACTTTGACTACTTTCAACATAACCTTGGGTGAACGGTTAGGACGGTCAAAGTATATTCTGGTAGGTGGCAGACTGACCATGAGTACGGCCCTGGAAGTATCATTGACAGAATCGTGCAGAACGGTGAGATGTAACTCTTTACAAACACCACATGGACGCTTGAGATTGCAGACCTCCACTGCATGATTCCGGCCACATCTCCAACAGCGCTTTCCCTCTTTAATCCAAGCGATAACTTGAGCTGTAGTCAGTTTCTTAAACTGTTCACAGGCATTTAGGTAATGGTCCCTACTATCACAATGAGGACAATACGGCCTGGGCTTTAACTTTGAGCTAGACTTCTGTGTTGCAGCATCAGGACCCTTCGTGCCTCTCTCACTGGTCAAGAGAACAGGTGTAAATCTCTCCTTTGGACGAGCAAAAGTCGTGGATTTAGCATAGGACTTGGGTGAGTCACAATGGAACAGTGCTGCAGCTCGGCTGGAAATTCGCTTCGCTTGGGATTTAATCTCGAGCCAAACGGCCAGATCTGGAAGTGTATAGGTTTTGTCTGTGCCTGTCTGGAGAATACCTTTGCTTAGACAGTATTCAACAAAGCCATCACGATAGGCAGGTGGCAACTTGCTGAGCAGACGATCCACATGAGAGCCACACATGAGCTCATAACCGTTCTGGCCTTCAAGAGTCCTCAGCATACCTACCAACGATTGTACCGATAAGGCAAAGGAATCAAAAGCATTAGCATCGCCCAATCTTAGTGGTGGACTGTTCATGATAGCACCCAGCTCTGACTGCACAAGTTGTCTTGGCTGTCCATACTTGTCCTGAAGTGCCTGCAACGCAGCAGAGTATGGATGTGAATGATACATGTAGGCTTTAGCCAGCTGCTGAGCACTAGGAAGTTTCAAATGGCTTAACAAGACATGGTATTTGTACTGCTCACTAAGATAGCTGTGACTACTTAACAAATTGTCCAGTCCTAATTTTAACAAGGCGAAGTCACTCTCATTACCACTTTCAAACACTGGTAGCTTAGGTTGTGGAATGCCATAAGCTGAAGCAAACAGTAACTCTGTATCAGGGTATGCCGAATGTGCATAGGGAAGATGCGGCAATGAGGGTGGCTGAGTAAAGCTAGCATTAGGTGGCCTGGCTGATGCCTGCTGGCTGGTAAATGGAAGTTGCAGCTGACGGGCATAGGTAGTCACTGGAGGGGGAAATGTCTGCGGTATCATATATGGACGTGTAGACATCGGCAGTGCGGCAGCGGTAGACTGCTGTGGCACAGATGACATGCTCATACTCAAGGGGTGTGCAGTAGTGGACATAACGGAGGCTACTGAGAGAGGTTGAGGTACCACATACGATGATGACATCACAGAGCGTAATGGCGCAGTTATGTTGGCAGTCTGTGATACTGTAGAGACTGACACTGATTGTGGTAAGTGAAGCACTGGAGGTAAGGAAACACTCACGGATTCAGTGGTAGGTAATGTCTGCTCCGGTGGTCTTAGTGACGGCTGCGAGTCATCATCCAGCAGTATCTGATCAGCTGAGAAAGGCTGCATGGATGAAGTCACTACTGATGACTGAGGAAAGGGCTGTTTAGACAAAGAGCTATGTGATGGACTCATGACTGGACTACTCTGATTGTATTGAGATGGAGGTAAAGGGCTGGCTGGTGAGCTTGAAGGCACCGGGGTGGCTGAACCAGAGTCTATAGAAAGCATAGAAGATACAAGCTTCGCTACCTCTAATTCAGTCTCTGCTTGTTGCAGTTTTCGTTGTCTCTCTAGATGTTTGGACAAAGCCTCCTTAGCTGCTAGAGCCTCCTCCTGAACACGCTGAGCTTCCTTAGCTTGTGTCTGCAGCCGCTGATATTCCATGTCAGCGAGTGAGTCCTCCTGTATTTGCTGCTTAAGACTATCAAACTGTCTCTGTTTAATCTTCTCCTCCAAAACAGCGGTCTGGACACTTGAGAGTTCTGGTGGAAGATAAACGCCAGTGGAGGTAATAGAACGCCTACTGGTCCGGGAATGAGACCTGTTACCGCTATGAGACGTTTTCCTCGAGCTGCTTCTAGGTTGACTGGAACCTGGCAATGAAGCTTTAGAAGGATGGTCTGCTGCTGGTGGGTAATCAACCTCATAATCAGCCAGGTGAGACGGCAAATTAGTCCTACGGCGAGGTCTATCCATTGTCTCTGTGTCACTTACTGTTGGGTCCATACTGGTTTGATGTTGCTCTCAATCCGGCTCGAAGGACCAAAATTAATGTAGCAAACCTCACTACATTTAATAACAGCTGATTGAGGCGGCCAAATATGGACCATATTCCGGTCAGAGAATCAGGAGAGGAGGAAAGTCTTTAGAATGAGACATTTATTGATGGTCCAACATCTGTGTATGCTGCTCATATCAATGTAATGTAATGTAATGGTCTACAAAGAAACAAAGAACATAATTACAAATAATTACCATCAGATTAATATTACCTAACAAAATATAAACCATAAACCCAAATGGTATTATCAGTAGAAATATATAAACACAAATATGTGTAACTGAAATATTCATGAGATAATATGGTCAACAATACCATAAAAGTACACGTAATGGGTGCTTATATTAATAATTAAATAACTTAACATGTTTGTGACCGTTACATGTAGCGCTAGCATTATAATAATGAATTAGCATAAACATTGCGGCAAAATTGCGGCCGCTAATAACCGATTATACTGAACACCGCGATCAATATAAACATTACAATTAACATAATCTGGATATAACATAACATGTAATAGCATACAACTCTCTTTAACTTACTTGTATTATATGTACACATTACAGAACGTTAACAGCAGCATATACAAAGATTGACAGCCGTCTTCACCAGTGTGCAACACTCAAAAACGTTCCCTCTAGGAAACATCTAAAGAACATTAGTTCCCAGTTACTACATTGACTTTCTGACAGTTTACATTTTGGTGACTTGGCATCATAACCATTAGTAAAGCACTTTGATATATTTTGATAATAATCAAACATTTTGACAAACAGACCAATACTGTAGTCAAGACAAATGTTTTTCATATTAGAGTCTTAGAGCTAAAGTAAAATCATTTCTTTCTTTTAAGGACTTTGAGAGGGTCATCCATGCTTTTATTTCATCAAGATGATTGTAATTGCCTTTATTTTACGTATAAACCAATCATCTCCTAGTGTCTTCACAGCTGCCGTGAGGCTCCTTACTGGTGTGCATGAACGAGAGAGCATTTCACCCCAGTACTGATATCATTGCATTGCCTTCCACTTTGTTACAGAATTGATCTTAAAGTCTTTTTTCTGGTTTTTAAACTTTTAAATGGATCAGCTCCGCTATATATTTCTGATTTACCATCTGTACATAATCCTAAAGGTCTCTTAGATCCTCCAACCAGAGACATTTAAACGTTCCTCTGGGTAGACTGAAGTCAAGAGGAGACCGAGCCTCTGCTGTGACTGCATAAAGAAATATGCTGAAAAAACGCTTCATAAAGAACTAGTGCAAGCTAAAACTTTTCAATTCCTATTGAGTCCTATTGTTGAGAGTGTCTTTGTGAGTTTGGGTGAATAATTATATTTCAGTCTGTTCCTTACGTAAACCCGCTATATATGACAATAGAGGAGTTCAAATATAAGACATGAGTCATATTTCAGACTGATTTTATGGTGTTGGACAGAATCACAGTTGACTTATGAAACAGAGCAGCTTCTTTTGTGTTTAATGAAAGAGAAAAATAATAACTATTTCTTTAAATGAATGACTAACATCAGGCTAAATGATGTGTGATGAGATTAACATGAAGTGATTAACAGTAATGAGTTAATTCTGCTCATCCTCTCTGTGAGTCTTAACAAGATCAGATTGACTCTGAGTCACAACTGAATCACACCTTTACTAGACAATAAAGATGCTCTATAATTCATTTCACAAGTCCTAAATTGAAATGATTTATAAAATGTCATTTTATTATCTAACTAACAGAGGTTAAGAGATTGTGTCTAGTGTGGATGTTAGTCTAGTTGATATGTGAGAAACAGTTGATTGGATCTAACTGAAAGTTTCTCACCATCACGGAGCTTTAACAAGCAGACGTGTCTCATATTACATAAAGTACAGACATGAGCGCTGCTTGGATGGGTCTGACACCTGCCCCTACCAAATATTAACCATGTTTTTTTGTGGTAAAAGTGTAATAACCATGGTTTTTAGGTGTACTGCCCATACAGCAAAAAAAAAATATATATATATATATCTGGGAAAAATATATTTGAAATATATGCTAAATACATTTTGTAAAAAGTAATGCTTAATTGATTACATTTTTGAATTTGAAAATATATTTAATTTTAACCTTTATATCAACATTTCAAAATGTATTTCAAGGGCTAGCAGACACATTTATTATTTTACATCCAATATTGCAAAAATGCAGTATTTACAAAACATATTTAAATATATGTTAATTTTGTTTACAGGTTCCTAACAAAAACAAAGTTTTTTTGTTCAATGCAATGTGAATATATATTTAAATGCTTCAAAATGTATTTATTTGTAAAATATATTTCAAAATATACAAAAAATTGCCAAAAAATTATTTGCTGAAATATTTTGGCCATTTTTTAAATATTTTGAAATATATCAAAAAAAAAATTGCCCTATGGGTGATTATTAGTAAAACCATGTTTTTTCTACACTAACCATGTTTTTAGCTTTAAAGGTGCAGTGTGTTATTTTTAGAAGGATCTCTTGACAGAAATGCAAAATAATATACAAAACTATATTATTAGGGGTGTATAAAGCACTTTGGAGACTGTTCTTGTTGGCAAAATGTGCTATAGAAATAAAAGTTGATTGATTGATTGATTGATTGAACGGTTATGTTTTTATTGCCTTAGAATGAGACGTTTTAAATCTACATACACAGAGGGTCCCCTTACACGGAGGCCGCCATTTTGTGCCGCCATGTTTCTACAGAAACCCTTAACAGACAAACTTTTTTACTAAGTTGTCTCCAACAATGACTTGTTTGTCCGGTGGCGGCTACTGTAGCTTATGCGTTTCAAAAGCAAGAGGTGAGCAGTGGACTGACCCTTTGGTTGCAATTCACAACCTCACCACTAGATGCCGCTAAAATTTACACACTGCACCTTTAACTGTAAACCCATGGTCAATTTTTATGAGGTTGAACAGGTGTTTTTTATGTCAATGGTCTATAATCTTACTTTTGAGGACTTCTCTAAATGTGCAAGTTTCAACTTTATCATCTCAACATCAACAGGTCTTGATGAACTTGCACACTGGCATTAATTTATGATCACATGTGCACACTTTCTACTGGTATACAACTTGACCAATATGAGTTTTCATTGGTAGCTAGTTAATAGTTTGTAGTGTTTATTTTGCTAAAAATATTTGTGTGTATTCTGAGATCCAGTCCTCTGTGTGAATGTTCAAGTGTTGATGAAGATAATATGAGCATATTGATTATTGATAATGCTGCAGCTCATGAGCAAAACCTTCAGTTCATTTACAGGACTTATTTAACACAAGTTTGACTCCACAAGATGTTTTATAATTGTGTTTCAAGTCACGGTTATGCATGTATTTTGGGACTGTGACACGATCAAGACCTGCTGGAAAGAGATACACAAAGTACAGAGGATCATTGGAAAATCTTTTGCTGAAGGTCTATCTCTTGAACTGTATGATTTAGAATCTGTGCTACATCTTTTGGCCAAAAAATGTATGTTGTTGTGATCTACTCCTCAGGTCCCTTCTGTCAATATGTGGTTGACTCAAATTGTCTTTAGAAAAACTAAGCTGTGACTTACACCGAAGGTCTACTGATTTTTTGCGTGTCTGGTCCCCTTTTTGGAATTTCCTAAAAAATTTAGGCAGATTTTTATTTATTTATTAATTCTTGTTTCATTTGGTGCTATTACCCTTCATTTGATCATTGAACTACCATTGCATGATAGACTGTATAATGAAATAGTCATCCTGCTATGACTGTAAATGTATAAAAACTAAACTAAAAATACTAAAGATGATAATGCGGCACTGTCAGTCCTGTCCAGTAGGGGGAGCTGTAATCTTCAATCTGTCTATGATTCAAGTCATCGATTCAGATACATCATGATTGAAATAGTTTTGTTTTAGTTATCAGGTAGGCAAAAATGTTAACTCGTGTTTATACTTTTAGGAAAACATTGAGGAAACATTTACTCATCATATGCTGTTTCAAACCTTTTTACTTTTTATCCCGTTGAGGACTCGTCGAAGGTGCATGAAACTGGTGCCAGATTTAAATACAGCAGGTAAAATAATAAAATGAAGAGCTATAATAGACGGAAAACTTTTAGTGCTTATACCTCAGTTGTGGACATGCAATGCCATGAGGCTGAATGAATGATTTTCCCACAGGATTTTCATTTTTAGTTGAACTATTAAATATGTCTCGAAATATGAGTTTTCCCGCGAGGTGTTAAATCCATCACTTCAGAAACAGCACACATGTTAACAACTGATCTGTTAACTACTGTAAAGCCTTTGATATGTAAGGAGTAAAGACGCGTGGAGTCTCAGTCAGTCCATGATCCATCTGTGGGATATCAAACTTTCTTTTCCCCCTCTGTCGTCATCAGCTCGATGATGGGGCTGTCCCATCTGATCCCAGTACAGTCGAGTCCATCAGAAGAGTGGAAAAACTCTCAGTCGTTCAGTCTGGATATTCACAATGCTTTCTGAAACAGTTGAGAGTTGTAGTTGAATGTAGTTTAAAGGTAAACTCGTGGCATTATGGATTATATTTCTCTCTTCATGTACTGTACGATCGCATTACTGGACTATAGACACGCTGCACAATCTCATGGTAAGCGAAGCTGCTTCATTCAACTTTAACTTAGTTCTTTCAGTATAGAGAGTAACTTTAAACAGCTGGATTCTTCACAAACTCACCCATAACAAACATTTATTACTCATGCAAAGATACTTTAAAGAAACTCACGTTAAATTTGCCAGAAATAATGCAGATCTTGCGTGAAAGTGTTTACATTTTAATGCATGCTAATATACACTTAAATTTAAATTCATCTATCTATCTATCTATCTATCTATCTATCTATCTATCTATCTATCTATCTATCTATCTATCTATCTATCTATCTATCTATCTATCTATCTATCTATCTATCTATCTATCTATCCACCCATCTATTATCTATCTCTAAATCCGTCCATCCAACCAACTATCTATCTACTCATCAATCCATCCATCCATCCATCCATCAATCTCTCTATCTACTCATCCATCCATCCATCCATCTATCTATCTACCTACCTACTCATCCATCCATCTATCCATCCATCCATTCATCCATCTACGTACCCATCCATCCATCCATCCATCTATTTACTCATCCATCCACCCATCTATTATCTATCTATTAATCCATCCAACCAACCAACCAACCAACCAACCAACCATCTATCTACTCATTCATCCATCCATCCATCCATCCATCCATCTATTTACTCATCCATCCACCCATCTATTATCTATCTATTAATCCATCCAACCAACCAACCAACCAACCAACCAACCAACCAACCATCTATCTACTCATCCATCCATCCATCCATCTATTTACTCATCCATCCACCCATCTATTATCTATCTATTAATCCATCCAACCAACCAACCAACCAACCAACCAATATCTACTCATCAATCCATTCATCCATCCATCCATCCATCAATCTCTCTATCCACTCATCCATCCATCGATCAATCTATCTATCTACCTACCTACTCATCCATCCATCCATCCATTCATCCATCCATTCATCTATCTACGTACCTACCCATCCATCCATCCATCCATCCATCCATCCATCCATCCATTCATTTATTCATTCATTCATTATCTATCTATTAATCCATCCATTCATTCATCTATTCTATTAATCCATCCATCCATCCATCTCTCTCTATCTACTCATCCATCCATCCATCTATCTATCTACCTACCTACCCACTCATCCATCCATCCATCCATCAATCCATCCATCCATCCATCCATCCATCCATCCATCCATCCATCCATCCGTCCATCCATCCATCCATCCATCATCCATCTACCTACTCATTCATCCATCTATCCATCCATTTCTCTATCTACTCATCCATTCCATTTATAATCTGTCTGTCTGTCTGTCTGTCTGTCTGTCCGTCTGTCCGTCCGTCCGTCCGTCCGTCCGTCCGTCCGTCCGTCAATCCATCCATCCATCCATCCATCCATCCATCCATCCATCCACCCATCTATCTTTCTATCTATCTACTCATCCATCCATCCATCTTTTATCTATATCTATCTATTGATCCATCCATACACTCATTCATCTATCTACCTCTTTCTCTCTCTCTCTCTCTCTCTCTCTTTCTCTCTCTCATCCATCTATTATCTATCTCTGAATCTATCCATCCATCCATCTATTATCCATCTACATACCTACCTACCTCTCTCTCTCCCTCTCTCTCTCCCTCTCTCTCTCTCTCTCTCTCTCTTTCTCTCTCTCTCTCTCTCATCCATCTATTATCTATCTCTGAATCCATCCATCCAACTAACCAAACAACCATCTATCTACTCATCCATCCATCCATCCTTCATCCATCCATCCATCCATCCATCCATCCATCCATCCATCCATCCATCCATCCATCCATCCATCTATTATCTATCCATCCATCCATCTATCTATCTACCTACCTACTCATTCATCCATCCATCCATCTACCTACCTCTCTACCTACCTACCTCTCTCTCTCTCTCTCTTTCCCTCTCTCATTCTCTCTTAAACTAAATTGCAGTGTTTGTGTGTGTTTTATCAGGTAATATCTCGGATAAGTTGAGTGAATTTGGATTGATCGTCCCGTTCAGCAGCGACGCTCAGGGCCGGTTCATTTCTCACTTACTGTCCACGCGAGTGTCACCTAACGAGAGGAAACGGGTCAAGCGTGATGCGCCCGGTACCGGACAGCAGCTCTTCTTCAACGTGACGGTGTTTGGTCGCGAGCTGCACTTGCGCCTGAGGGCCAATAGGAGGCTTGTGGCCCCAGGGGCTTTCGTTGAGTGGCAGGAGGATTTTCAGCAGCGGTCCACGCAGCGCATCCACGGACTCTGTGTGTTCACTGGAGATGTGACGGATGTGCCCAAGGCCTCCGTGGCTATCAGTAACTGTGATGGGTTGGTAAGTAAAAGTTTCTCATGCCCTGAGGTGATGGTGACCACTGACCAACGAAGTCTGGTGGACACCATTACACCCAGTAGAGAGTTTATGAGCATCATTAGGACCATACAGTATTTTTGGGCGTCATAGATGTGGTCCAGATGTATTCATCATGTGCACACTTTTGGAGGCACACGCAGTGTTTTTGGGCATCATTTGTGTTGTACAAGTCGAGATGATGATGAATATAATGTCTGAATAGGCTGTCTTAGATCATTAGGATTTGGGATACAGTGTTGCATCATTCAGTCCTAGAATATTTATTATAATACAAACTGTTGATGTCGCCTTAGGACATCTGTTCATCTGTCACTAGAAGCAATCTCCAATCTTTCCAATGCTTACGTAAGACATAAATGTCCATCAGCACTGATCATATAATGTCATCATATTTTCACATTGCTGATTTGTCAAACTAATAACTTTATCTCTGTCACAGCACACTGAATTCGTTCAAATAGTAGTTGAAAAACTTTTGACTGTTGTTCAGGTCCCAAACTAAAACCTCTCAAAAAATGCCATTCTCTTAACCCTTCACCTATGACCCTTTACACTTCACCCTTCATGAGTAAGTGCACCCTTGATAGTGGACGGAGCCTAAATCAAACCACACCACCGACCCCGAGAGACCACAGCTGTGACCGAGTCGAGCGCGCATGTGTTTATGTGGCGTGTCAGTCTCTGCATGTGTTTATATTTTGGCTGACGCCACACAATGCACGCTCGACGCTTTCTGACAATGCGTCTGTGTTTAGCTTCACTGCTATTAGTCGAATGAAAATTGCTTTGCTTTTATAAGGTAATGGGATACCTCTATCAGCAATAGTGATTTCCGTGAGAGGCAGCACAGAGCGTCTCTGTTCACGAGCACACAATAAGATCATTCATTACGGTGGCATTGATCACTCTTTAAGCTAATGACTTACAGAGCCACGAAGACAATGACACGCTGTCTGCTGCGACGCTGACCGTCGGCCGCAACCGATACTGTGAGTCCACAACACAACGGCCGGTCTGTACTGCCAGAGTGTCAGGAGAAATATCCTTCAAGTCAAAGTCATGGCTTTAAAACTCTTGGCACAACTTGTTTGTTTTTGCTGCAAAAACTGCTTTTGCACATTTTGCAGCTGCAGCGTGTGAGCTGTGAATGACTGAAATCTTCTGAATGTGTGGAAAAATGCCATTGATGTTTTTGTGTCTACACCGTGTGTTTAGCCTGTGATTTATAGGGTTCCGCTTTGTGGGAAAACACACCCGCAGGACCGATGAGATTCATTCAGTCTCATTTGTTGCTCAGCAATGAGATTCATTGGAGAGTAAATGGAGACTTTTGCAAAAGTTTTGGGGAACTTTTGTCATCAAGAGCTATATTACCAACAAACATACATCTTACAGCTCTTATCTCTTACTTTATTATTTCATTAGTATTACTTTGATGGATCTTTTCAGGAGTTTTAAGACAAAGTTGATACTTATGTAACATTTTAAAGCTCCAGCTGTACGTAACCAAATATTACTTTTGCACCATATAACAATGGGAGCATTATGAAGTACATTTTTACATGTTCATAAGCAATTGTAAGCGATGCTTGACTAAAGTCCTCTTCGTGATGTTGGAGTTGGCCTGACGTTTTAACACAATTACAAAAGTTGAAACATGTATGCGAGTCATGCATATGTGCTGGTTTAAATACGGTTTCACACATCTTGTGTCTGCAGCCTTTTGACGCTCATATTAACCCATTACAGCGTTCACACCGCATGCACCTGTGAAGAAACAACACTGCATTAGAGTTTTGTGCTAAGCCTTTTTCTAACAACTCAGCAGAAAATGTATAGTAACACGATCTTGTCACACTCTTATAGCATTGATTATGATGGCAGTAAGTGTAGACAAGCACACATTCAGCATTTAAATGAGTCTGAATCTCAGTAACAGTACAGACAGATCACGCTTACATGCAGCGTCCTCCTTAAAGGAGACATATCATAAAAATCTGACTTTTCCATGTTTGTAGTAGTGCTATAATTGTGTCCCCAGTGCTTTTATCAGCCTAGAAAATGTAAAAAAATAACAACCCAGTAACTTATTTTTGGTAAACCATTCTCTGCAAGCATGTGAAAAAATAGCTCATTAAAATTTGTCTCCCCTTGTGATGTCAGAAGGGGATCTTAAGGGCTCGTTATAGTCGTGCATAGGTCCTACGGCGTAGCCGCGATGGCGTAGGTTCTGCGTCGGTTTTCATTTATACTTTTGCGTCGTCTTCCGCGTCGACGTTCTGGTGGCCCATTTACAGCGCTTGCGGTCCGCGTAGAACTGACGCGCTGTTAAAATTTTTGCAAGGTGCACGTCAGGCTACACAGAGCTACACACAGGCTACGAACTTATGCACGACTATAAATCAGGCTTTAGTATAATAATACCGCCCCATTATTGGCACTATCCAACTACAGAGATCAGATTATTTGCATTTTAAAGGACCCACCCATAAACAGTTCATTTTTGCTCACACCTACAGTAAAGTGTAAATTTTAGCATTTTATAATAAATTATTTTGAGCTAGAACTTCACATGTACTTTGGGGACACCTAAGATTTATTTGACATCTTAAAAAAGTTTTGTGAAATGTCCTCTTTAAAATATAGCAATCTTTACTGACATACGTGAGGATTTTGTGCTTTGCAAATGCATGTAATGTTTCATTTTAGCCAGCAGAAGTATTTACTCCTCAGGAGGCTGACTGTCAGTAATCTGTGTTTCTGGAGCTCAGTTTGGTTTCTGCGAAATGCAGAAATGTAACGTATGTATTACCTATAAACAGCTGCTGTTTTTTTTCTCATTGTTTGTGTGTAATGCATGCATACGGTCACAATACTTGCGCTTCCCTTACCCTTTAAATTGCACTTATTAAAATTGAAAATACGGCCAATGGAAACACAGCAATTTGGTGAAAACTCACATATATCGCTAAAAGTTTTTACACTCGCACAAGTTTTTTTTTCAGGCAATGCGATAAAGGAATATATATCACAAAACTGTGCAGGTTTTTCGCATTTATAGGTCACCTGACATACATAAAAGTCACATGATCATTCTTTAAAGATACACAACCACGTTGGACTTTATGCGGCACCTCAAGAACTGACAGGCGGATTACATTGCGTAGATTTGGTAGATTTCTGCGTATGATTTCTGGAATCGCTATCGCAGTACCTTGACTTTATCTGCCCGTCAGTTCTACCAGTAACGTATGAAGTTGAACACACGTATTACAACATCCCAGAAACATCTCATACATGGCCACTCCAATAATGTTTGGAAAAAGTGACTTTGACTAAAAATAATGGCTGGTGCGGTGGGTACGATATGCATAAAAATTATACGTCAAAAAACATTTTAGCTGTATAACATAGGTATGGAAACGCCTTCATTTTGCAATCGTTTTTTTAGCAACATATTGCAACTATTTTGCACAAATCTGTAATGGAAACCAGGCAAATTACTGCATAAGCGCCACTAAGACTAAAACTGTGCTGTGCACTCTGCATGATTTTGATGTATCTGATCTTTGTGTGTGGATAACCTTTAGTGTCCTGAGTGACACTGATTTTAAGCCAATATCAACCCCACCCAGCCCGTCAAACCCAACCTCATTCTAGTTGACCGTAAATGATCCAGGGCAGATAAAGATATTGATGGCGCAGCATGTCAATGCAACAGCTTCACGGATGTTACGCCACAATGTGCAGTAAGTTATTTGAAAGTTTGTTCCAGTTGATCTGCCTGCAGTTATCGGAAACACAGCCGCTGATGGAGGTCCATGTGATTTCTAAATGCGCCCTGGAGAAATTCCTAAACGTCCAGACAGCTGCTCTCAGTGTTTCAAGAGACGTGCAGTACCCACGAGGCATTGCAGTAATGGAGCGCCGTTTCAAGGTTTTACGAATAGCAGGGCGTCCGCTTTGAGCATGTGAGGTCATTAGTATGACTGAGAGGAAGCTCGCCTGTCACGGTATAGAGAGCGATCAGCTGCCACGCGTGTTATTGAGAGCGCGCCAACACCAACATCAGCACGTCATGGCTTGCAGGGGCTGCGTGTCAAGGAGAGCCGTGTAGTAGAGATTCATGCAGCGTGTTGAGCAGAGCTCTGAATGCTGAGCGTGCACTTTGTTAGGCATTATCAGACATGTGAGCGCGTGCAGTCAGCCTTAAAAACCCAATCTGACAGCTGTCAGTTGAGCTGTTAGTTAAATCCCAGCACTATTTTAGTTCTCGGCTCAGACGTGTCTCTACGGTAAACCCACAGCAAATTTAGATTAAAATACGCAGAGCGATGTGAAATGCTGTGAATGCATATCTTCTCCATCTCTTCATGGAGGCTAAATATATTCAGACATTTCTGTTCTGATTCAGAGAAATCATTGTGGTGGTTTCACAGAAGTGAGATTCAGTGTTGACAAGAAGGTTTCCTGATCTACTTTTATATTTGAAAGTACTTTTGGGTTGTTAAAGCACTTTATGGTGTCTCAGTTGAATGTTGTTTGACACTAAAGCTCTGTACAGCACTTGTTTGGTGACCCAACATGTGACCCAACCAGAAGATGTTATTTTGGGCTCGACTACGTGGAAAAATATACTGGATCATGTGTTTATGAGCATATGTGATGTGTGTGGTATGCATGCGTGTGTTGTGTATTGCGTGTGAATGCAGTAGTGATGATGTGATGATCTAATTGTGTTGTGCATGTATGCTTTCTGGAAACAGTATTATTAACTGTACACAGTCAGGGCGGAGCTGCTATTTGTGTTTCCACCATTTAAATCGAGTCAAGGCCACTCAACATCAGACCTGTCGATCATAATTTGTCCTGACTTGTGATTTCCAATGTGTTCATTAGAAAAGCTGACGTACAGAAACTGTGTTTGTTTCAGTGTAAAAACACCATTTAGATGAATACACTGACACATAGATTTTGGATACATACAGTACTATATATATACACTCCTGAACAAAATCTTAATAACAGGAAAAACATTATTCATAATATAAAAGTATTATTCGCATTTTGCGCTAGTGGATCATAACCAGGTTGTAAGTACTTCTTTAAAGCAACACTATGTAGTTTTTTACCTTTAAATAATGTCTCTAAAATTATTTCAGTGATAGAACAACTTTTAACTGGACAAATTGTACTGTTGCAACCTGAGCAGCCTCCTAGCTGCTACAAGCACACTCTGAAAGTGGCGGTGGAGGGTAGAGCACACAGCCCCGCCCCTCACCCTGCCTGCAGAAGAGTGTCTGATACCAGGCACTGTTGCACTTTTCAACCACATGGGGGAGCTGTAAGTCATTTTTACATGGAAACTACATAGTGTTGCTTTAAATCTTGAAGGTTCCTTGGGCCCTTTTTTATGAACTTTGATCTTCAGTTCTTTCACTGGGCCATTCAAGCAATTAAGGTGTTCTGAGTCTTGTGTTGCTATGGCATCTCAGTGTTGTAAGTGTGTTGCTAAGGAGTTCTGAGTCTTGTGTTGCTAAGGTGTTCTGAGTCTCGTAAGTGTGTTGCTATATGGTGTTCCAAGTCTTTAAGAGTGTTGCTGTTAAGTTCTTATGGTGTACTGAGTATTGTGTGTTGCTATGGCGTCTGAGTCTTGTGTTGCTATGATGTTCTGAGTCTTGTGTTGCTAAGGTGTTCTAAGTCTTGTAAGTGTGTTGTTATGGTGTTCCGAGTCTTGTGTTGCTAAGGAGTTCTGAGTCTTGTGTTGCTAATGTGTTCTAAGGCTTGTAAGTGTGTTGCTATGGTGTTCAAAGTCTTTAAGAGTGTTGCTGTTAAGTTCTTATGGTGTACTGAGTATTGTGTGTTGCTATGGCATCTAAGTCCTGTGTT
Organism: Misgurnus anguillicaudatus; assembly: GCF_027580225.2. Taxonomy (NCBI): domain Eukaryota; kingdom Metazoa; phylum Chordata; class Actinopteri; order Cypriniformes; family Cobitidae; genus Misgurnus; species Misgurnus anguillicaudatus. The sequence goes on along the minus strand of NC_073340.2, from coordinate 37,239,553 downwards.
GCTAAGGTGTTCTGATTCTTGTGTTGCTAAGGTGTTCTAAGTCTTGTAAGTGTGTTGCTAAGGTGTTCTGAGTCTTGTGTTGCTAAGGTGTTCTGAGTCTTGTGTTGCTAATGTGTTCTAAGTCTTGTAAGTGTGTTGCTAAGGTGTTCTGAGTCTTGAGTTACTATGTCGTCTGATTCTTGTAAGTGTGTTGCTAAGGTGTTCTGAGTCTTGTGTTGCTAAGGTGTTCTGAATCTTGTGTTGCTATGGCTTCTGAGGGTTGTAAGTGTGTTGCTAAGGTGTTCTGAGTCTTGTGTTGCTATGGCGTCTGATTCTTGTAAGTGTGTTACTAAGGTGATCTGAGTGTTGTGTTGCTAAGGTGTTCTGAGTCTTGTGTTGCTATGGCGTCTGAGTGTTGTAAGTGTGTTGCTAAGGAGTTCTGAGTCTTGTGTTGCTAAGGTGTTCCAAGTCTTTAAGAGTGTTGCTATGACGTTCTTATGGTATACTGAGTATTGTGTGTTGCTATGGCGTCTGAGTCTTGTGTTGCTATGGCGTCTGATTCTTGTAAGTGTGTTACTAAGGTGTTCTGAGTCTTGTGTTGCTAAGGTGTTCTGAGTCTTGTGTTGCTATGGCGTCTGATTCTTGTAGGTGTGTTACTAAGGTGTTCTGAGTCTTGTGTTGCTAAGGTGTTCTGAGTCTTGTAAGTGTGTTGCTATGGTGTTCCAAGTCTTTAAGAGTGTTGCTATGAAGTTCTTATGGTGTACTGAGTATTGTGTGTTGCTATGGCGTCTGAGTCTTGTGTTGCTATGGTGTTCTGAGTCTTGTGTTGCTAAGGTGTTCTAAGTTTTGTAAGTGTGTTTTTATGGTGTTTTGAGTCTTGTGTTGCTATGGCGTCTGAGTCTTGTTAGTGTGTTGCTATGTTGTTCTGAGTCTTGTGTTGCTAAGGTGTTTTGAGTCTTGTGTTGCTATGGCGTCTGAGTCTTGTAAGTGTGTTGCTATGGTGTTCTGAGTCTTGTGTTGCTAAAGTGTTTGAGTCTTCTAAGTATGTTTCAATGGCGTTCTCAGTCTTGTAAGTGTGTTGGTATGGTGTGCTAGGTGGTTGGTCATTGGTCCATTTGAAAAGAGCCCAGTAACAGTACAGTAAGTGTCTTGTAAGTGCATTGCTATGCCACTCTAAGTTTTGTAAGTGTGTTGCTATGGTGTTCTGAATCTTGTAAGTGCGTTGTTACGGTGTTCTAAGTCTTGTGTTGCTATGGTGTTCTGAGTCTTGTGTTGCTAAGGTGTTCTAAGTCTTGTGTTGCTAAGGTGTTCTAAGTCTTGTAAGTGTGTTGTTATGGTGTTCTGAGTCTTGTGTTGCTATGGCGTCTGAGTCTTGTAAGTGTGTTGCTATGTTGTTCTGAGCCTTGTGTTGCTAAGGTGTTCTAAGTCTTGTAAGTGTGTTGCTATGTTGTTCTAAGTCTTGTGTTGCTATGGTGTTCTAAGTCTTGTGTTGCTAAGGTGTTCTAAGTCTTGTAAGTGTGTTGCTATGGTGTTCTAAGTCTTGTGTTGCTATGGCGTCTGAGTCTTGTGTTGCTATGGTGTTCTAAGTCTTGTGTTGCTAAGGTGTTCTAAGTCTTGTAAGTGTGTTGTTATGGTGTTCTGAGTCTTGTGTTGCTATGGCGTCTGAGTCTTGTAAGTGTGTTGCTATGTTGTTCTGAGCCTTGTGTTGCTAAGGTGTTCTAAGTCTTATAAGTGTGTTGCTAAGGTATTCTGGGTGGTTGCTCATTGGTCCATTTAAAAAGAGCTCAGTAACAGTACAGTAAGAGTGATGTCTAACTTCAGACAGAAAGAAAGAACAAAAGTGGGAAACTCTTCTGACAGGATCTTCATTCTGTAAATCTGTCTTTTATAATGAATATTAATAATAGTGATTGATGACAAACTTCTACAGCAGTCACACTTCAATAGAAACGGTAAATATGATCTTCAAACAAAATGACATGAATTTAACATTTTATATGACAAAACATTGCTGTCCATTGATTTGGCCTTCAGGATTGTTTACTTCAAACAGAAGTCCTGCAGTTTCTGACTACAAATTATAGGTTGACAAACAATCTCCCTTAAATTACATGTTGTTGTCGGGCAGGACAATAAAGAGATTTTTGGGTTCTTACAGCAACTGCTGGATTTTTGCCTTTCTTTGTCTTCATGTTTGCTGAGAAGTTTTTGAAAGAAGCAGAAGATTTTACAGTCTTGATCTCATAAACGTTTCTTTCATGAATGTCTGTTGTCAAGTTATTTTTACAGTGTTTGTGTTGATGTTTCTGGTTAGTGATGCGGGCGAATCCGACCCAAAAACTAAAACTTCCACCTTACTCAATGAGATTTCCTTTTTTTAGAAAATGCATGCAATATGAAATCTATGTTTAATACATCTTTTCTTGTCCTTTGGCTCTTTTTTTCTGTAACTCAGACGTGTGAAACGCTCACAGCAGTATGAGGGCAGACTGACGCTCTGGCTATATTATAAATACCCACCTTCAAAGTCACTTGAGTTGATATGTGAAATTTGATGTATATTTGCTCTTTAAGAGCCGTCACTTTTCCTTTTTGAGTTATTTTCTCAGGAAGAAGTCATTCACACATCTCTGTAGAAACTGTGGGTGGCTATGCACTACAAAAAATGACTTTCTTACTTAGTATTTTCGTATAGTTTTCTGTACAAATATTGAAAAAGTCTTAAAGCAAGATGTATTTTCTTGACGAGCAAAAATCCCAGAGAAAATAAGTCTAGTTTTTAGACAAAAAAATTTAAATAAATTTGTTCTTAAAACAAGCAATAAGGAACAAAATCTTGAAATAAGTTTACTTTCTTCTTAAACACTTAATTTAAGAAAAATGTAAAAAAATAATCTTACCACATTGGCAGATATTTTTGCTTGTTTTAAGCACAAATATGCTTAAATGTAGACTTGTCTTGGGTCATTTTGCCCATTAAGAAAATACATCTTGATTTAAGAATTTTTAGACATTTGTACTGAAAACAAGACAAAAGTCATTTTTTGACACCACAGGCTGAACTTGAACCCATGTTTTTTTTCTCGTCAGACACTGCATGTGTTAACTTGATTTTTACACGGTCTTATGAAAATGGAAAATGTAAAAGGTGCTTACCCATGCAAAACTATGGTATATTACCGTGGTCTTCTGAGAATTTTTCAACACAAACATCAAAAGCAAGGGTTAAAAGTTTTAATCTGTGACTGTATGAAATATTTTGTGAGATATGGGATACTGTATTTTATGCCATTATTCTCTCCAACATACCCTTTAACTTGAATACACCTGAAATCTGTGCATTATTCTCAAAGCTGAATGTGCTGATGGGAAATAGACTCTATCCTGACTCTGAAACAGCAACTATAACCTCTGCAAAAGATTACAATAATACAAAATATTGATGGCTTTGAGTCTCCTGGCCTCCATTATGACCTCCATTGACCTCCATGAGTATTGAGACAATAAAGTAGTATCAGTTTGATCTATTGTTTCTGCAGTCTGAGTTTAACACACGTCTGTCAGGATGAAAGGTTGTTGTTCTTTGTTGGTAATGCATGTATGTGATGAAATGTGATCATAAAATGTAACATTCTGTACTTTTGCTTTTCTTATTCTTCTTACAAATGTCTTGTCTCCACAGCAAACAAAGCCATTTTGTCATTATTGTCCCAATTCTTATGGAGGGCACTGTAGAGTCTTTGTAGCACAGATGAAAGTGTTTTCCTTTGCTTTTGTTCAGGTAAAAGGTCTGCATCCCTCTGTAAAAGATGAATTTGACCCTTTGGTAAAGGAAATATTGCCTGAGCACAGATGTTGGATTGAATTCATTGGGCAGACGTCTGCACAAATACTCCAATCTCAACTCTTGCTGAGGAGTTCGAACCAAAGATCACAACATTGACAGTCTAGATCTCTCAATCACTTTATATTTGGTTAGGGTACTATGTGTATGCATCATTTTTTTAAGGGCACAGAAATTTGTTTATACACAGAAATTAAATGAAATATTCACAGTCTTTTCAATGGCATTCCAATTGTGTTGACTAACTTTCATATGAATTACTTCAATCAGAATAATCACAAATTGGCATCATATTTACATCTGAAATGGCATTTTTTGTTTATTTATGTTCTATTTAATGGCTTGTTTAATTGTGCCATTAATGCATTTGCACAACAACTGCATTATCCTATAAAATTCATGTAACTTTAAATTCATATAGTATTTAAACAATGAAAATGACATAAGCAATAGTCACACGATTATTTTTAATGTTCGATAATGATTTCACAAAATATGTTTATGTTAACTCTTTCCTCACCATTGACAAGTTATCTCGTCAATTAAGAGAACACATTTGCATGAAAAAAAGTGTTCCTGATAAGTTTTTATGGTAATGTGTAAAACCGCAATTTATACGGCTTTATAAAAAACTGAAGCAAATTTTTTTATTAATTTTACGCTCCGTGTATGTTTTTAATAATGGTTCTGAATCTGCTCTCTAACAAAATTCCTTCATAAAAATTCAATTATTTCAGCTCTTTGCTAAAAAAATATTTTTGAAGAAAAATACCCATATTTAAGAGTTTATAAGCAGAGAAAAAAATATAGAGAGGATGAAATGTTTTTTCCCGTTTTGTTTGTTTGTTTGTTTGTTTGAAAGCAGAGGGTCTCAGGGCTCCAGACTGCCACCAAATGGTGGCATTTTGCCACCAAAATTTGAGAATGTGCCACTGAATTTTACATCCAGTCGCACAAGTGCGACCAGTAAATTTGACATTTTTTTCTGATGTGACACTGAATTTGAAACAGCACATTGTACTTTCTGCATCTATCATCAAAGTATTTATTAATAATACAGTGGAAATTAGTAGAAATGTGGATATTTGGTTAGCATGTTGATTTTCGGGTGTGTGCCCCTAAATTTTCTGGTTGCGCCCCTAAAATTTTCAGTTTGTGCTCCTAGTGAAAAAAGTTAGTCTGGAGCCTTGGGTCTGTTCTTTCAATTGATATATTTGTATTTTTATATATTTTTAGAAGAACATTTTCCTGGAAGGCAAAATGCTGGCGGGCAACTTCTGAAAAAAGGCTGGCGGCGAATGAGTTAATATGTTTTCTACACAGCGGAGGTTAACTGAATATTACCGTACTGGGGTTTGGAAATGTTGTGGGCACATTTTAATTCTTCAGATAGCAAAATGCAAAAAGGAGTCTGCGACAGCGCTCAGATGCTGATGACGTCTGCGACTGCGCTGTTGCGTCTGCAGTGCCTGCCGCCTGATAAAGTAACATGTAACACAAACAAAACATGATCAAAACGGTAAAAATCTCTGAAAAGGGACAAGGATGCAGCACAGAACTGATAATATTGTGCATATTAAACAAATAAAAAGACAAGTAACAGATTAATGGATGCTTCTTTGATTTGGAGGTTGCATGCAAAATCCATTTGGCTCAAAAAAAAAAAACCTGAGGGGGCACGAATGTGCAGGAAACCTCTGTGTGCATGTGAAAAATATTTACACTTTTCCTGTCAGCTTATTTCTTGGTTTATTTAGCATTTAGACTGAAATAACCGCTTGATGATATTTTAAGTAGAAAGTATTTTTTGTGCATGAGTCAACTGATGTTTTCTGGTTGTTTGTGGCTATGTGAAACATTGCATTAGCAAAAATACCCAAGCAACAACCCAACACTCTTATGAAGTGACCAAATTCCTTACAACATCCTGGGGTTTGTTCTCATAAATATGGTGAATGTGAATCTTGATATCTGTTAGTATGAAATATCTGTCAATGGTTACAGCAGATGTTTCAGCGCTATCTATTATCTGCCTTTCTGTTTCTTCAATAAGCACAGCAACTGAACTGGAGATTCAGGTCACTCTTATCTATGCAGTGAAATTTCTGCTTGCGTTTATGTTTCATATCATTTGATCAGTAGCTAATGTAAACGTGAGTTAGAATCACAGATTGATGGATGATATGTTGACAAATCTGAGACACAAACTGACATATTTGACAAAAAAATTTAGTTTAGTTACACACCCAGCACTGGAGATGTACAGTAGCTTTGGTATCCATAAGTGAATCGCTCTTCCCAGCTTGTGTCTGATGGATGTGTTTGTGTTTTCAGGCCGGTCTGATCCGCACTGATGATGAAGAGTTCTTCATCGAGCCGCTGGAGAAAGGCCAGCAAGAGGTGGAAGTCAAAGGTCGCGTTCATGTGGTTTACCGAAGATCAGCCATCAAAAGCAACCGAGGTCAGAGGAAAGACGACCTCCAGAATGAAGGTAAACAGAGGTCATATCAGACAGGTTCATGGCTGTACACATGTGACAGATCAAACACTTCCTATGAGTCAGGTGCACACTGAGGGGCCGTTTACACCACAGTGTTTTCAACCAAAACCGGAAATGTTTTTATGCGCTTTGGCTGTTCGTTTACATGACAACAACATTTTGGGGTCCTGAAAATGCAAACCGTTCAAAGTTCAAGTTTTGTTAAAAAGACGCCTTGTTGTCTCTGTGACAACAAAGATGTGAATCTGTGATAACTGTGACGTCATGCACATGTGTTTATTAAGTCTATAGTCAAGCGTGAGTATAACCAAAGCAATGATACATACAGGACTGTGTTTAAGTTTATTAACGCTTCTTCTACACAGTTTACACAATTTTTGCCGCTTTATACTCAAGGGTCACTTATAGTAATAAACCAACCTCATTCTCCATCTAAACAAAAGTGCTCGATGCTTTTGCCGTTTTGATTGCTCTGTAGAAGAATGTGTATGTGTGCAGGTGTGTGGTGTTTCTTTAATAAGTAACATCACCAACTACTGGCCTGGCATGCATAATACAATTGAGTTTTTGCAGATCCATTTTCAGGTTTTTTTAGCCTGAGTGATCTTATCCCAGATAGCAAAATTGCTGTGGCCCAGATCTGGTTCACATCTGACACCTTCATCTGGCCCACCTTTGGCATGGAATGATGGCACTTGAGCGGTCCACCTCTTTTTTTTCCAGATCTTTACCACAAGCAAACCATAGAAACGCCACATGTCAGCCAAACACAAAGCAAATAATGCAGATCTGGCCCAAACCTGGGTAATAGTTAATTTAAATCTTGGCCCAGATTCAGCCCAGACCCAACACCATTCACTGGCCCACACCTGGCATGGATTGATGGCACTTGTGTGGTCCACTCCTGTTTGAAACGTCTCGGCCACGAGCAAGCCAGAGTGATGCCACAAACAGAGTATGAATCTCAACCATGGTGACAATTTAATGACAAACTTCATGCTGCAATGCATGCTGGGTATTAACAAATTACAAATCTCATCCAGGACTCCCAGCATGCACTGTGACATGGCTAAATAATGAACTTTTTACAATTTTCTTTGTCACCATGGTTGAGATTCATAGTGTGATTCTTGATGTTTGTATGCCCGAAGTGTACAGCGGTTATTTTTTGCCAAATTTTCTAAAACTCCTTGATAACAAACTGCTGTGAAAGTGCTGGATCTCATATACAACATTGACAGAAAAATAAACTTTTGATGATTAAATCCTTTAATTAGATCATGATTTTTACCATTATATACCAACCACCACAGAATTGCACTATTAACTGTACATTACCATAACAAATGTGTTTTATACACACAAAGTAAGGCAACCAAGACAAATTGGTAAAGAAGTCAAGGATCCAACTAAAACAAACACTAATCACAATAATGGTGACTTAAAATTAAACAAAGCATCAACATCTAAACCTAATAAGTGAATTGTGTTTTCTACAGCAATATTTTTACTGAACATTCAGAAATGTTTTCTAAAATAATAAAATGCAATGTTTCTCTATCATTTACATAACAATCAAACAAGTTAATATAATAAACAGTTGTTGTTTTAAACATTGTGTGAACATTAAAACAGGACATTGTCATGACGTTTAAAAATGGTAAAATGTAACATTCCTTTAACGTTCAGACAACACAGAAACGTTCTTAGAACTTCAAGAAAACTGGACACTTTTTATGTTGGGAGAAAGTTTTTGGGAATGTTGGGAACTTTTCTCTGTTAGATGGGTAAATGGATCACTTCAGACTCACACACACATGAGCCGTTGCTTACTGTGCCATATGTTTGCCAAACCGGGCCGGATATGTTTTAAAAGAACTGGGCCACATTTGCTGCAACATATGTGGGCCACTTTAGACACAAACCCACATGAGCCGGTGCTTACCGTGCCATATCTTTGCCAAAACTGGCTCTGATGCATCTTTATACAGCTGGGCCACATTTACAGCATCATATATGGGCCACTTCAGACTCACACCCACATGAGCCGGTGCTTACTGTGCCACATGTTTGCCAAAACTGGCCCGGATATGTTTTAAAAGAACTGGGCCAAGTTTGCTGCAACATATGTGGGCCACTTTAGACACAAACCCACATGAGCCGGTTCTTACCGTGCAATATCTTTGCCAAAACTGGCCCAGACACGTTTGTAAAGAGCTGGGCCACATTTGCTGCAACATGTGAGGGCCACATTTGGTTTATTCCAAGATTAGGCCGTGTCTGTTGTGCAGCATTTTTGCCAAAGGTGGCCCATATTTGTTGTTTGATATTTGGGCCATATTCACTATTTGTCAGATGGGCCACTTTTGGTTCATATTCAGATGACATGTTGCCATGGGCACCGCATCTTTGCCTTAAAAGGCCCACATGTGATTTGATATATGTGGCCCATTTTTGCTATTTTACATGTGAGCCACTTTAGGTTCACATCCCTTTTATTCGGGCCATAAGAAGACCAGCAGTGCCGCATCTTTGCCTGAAGTGGCCCACATGTGCTTGCTATCTGGGATGAGAACCGCTGACTTCCCTTATGAATGACAACATTCAGTGGATGTTGATGCAGATTAAAAAGACAAATCTAAACATGATATACACTCACCTAAAGAGTGGATTATTAGGAACACCTGTTTATTTTCTCATTAATGCAATTATCTAATCAACCAATCACATGGCAGTTGCTTCAATGCATTTAGGGGTGTGGTCCTGGTCAAGACAATCTCCTGAACTCCAAATTGAATGTCAGAATGGGAAAGAATTGTGATTTAAGCAAATTATAGCGTGGGATGGTTGTTGGTGCTAGACGGGCCGGTCTGAGTACTTCACAATCTGCTCAGTTACTGGGATTTTCATGCACAACCATTTCTAGGGTTTACAAAGAATGGTGTGAAAAGGGAAAAACATCCAGTATGCGGCAGTCCTGTGGGCGAAAATGCCTTGTTGATGGTAGAGAATGAGCCGACTGATTCAAGCTGATATAAGAGCAACTTTGACTGAAATAACCACTCGTTACAACTGAGGTATGCAGCAAAGCATTTGTGAAGCCACAACGTGCACAACCTTGAGGCAGATGGGCTACAACAGCAGAAGACCCCACCGGGTACCACTCATCTTCACTACAAATAAGAAAAAGAGGCTACTATTTGCACGAGCTCACCAAAATCAGACAGTTGAAGACTGTAAAAATGTTGCCTGATCTGATGAGTCTTGATTTCTGTTGAGACATTCAGATGGTAGAGTCAGAATTTGGCGTAAACAGAATGAGAACATGGATCCATCATGCCTTGTTACCACTGTGCAGGCTGCTGGTGGTGGTGTAATGGTCTGGGGGATGTTTTCTTGACACACTTCAGGCCTCTTAGTGCCGATTGGGCATCGTTTAAATGGCACGGCCTACCTGAGCATTGTTTCTGAGCATGTCCATCCCTTTATGACCACCATGTGCACATCCTCTGATGGCTACTTCCAGCAGGATAATGCACCATGTCACAAAGCTCGAATCATTTCAAATTTGTTTTCTTGAACATGACAATGAGTTCACTGTACTAAAATGACCCCCACAGTCACCAGATCTCAACCCAATAGATCATCTTTGGGATGTGGTGGAACGGGAGCTTTGTGTCCTGGATGTGCATTCCACAAATCTCCATCAACTGCAAGATGCTATCCTATCAATATGGGACAACATTTCTCAAGAATGCTTTCAGCACCTTGTTGAATCAATGCCACGTAGAATTAAGGCAATTCTGAAGCTGAAAGGGGGTCAAACACAGTATTAGTATGGTGTTCCTAATAATCCTTTAGGTGAGTGTATATATATATGATGTAAACTAAATCTTTAATTTTGCAAGCGATTAGTCGCGATTAATTATTACGCAGCCCTAAGGTAAAGCTTTAAATATAAATCATCCTGACTGTAAATACTGTAAATCTTTTTCTGGCTTCACAAGCGGTCAGCGGTATAACTTTAGAGCAAAGCTTTAATCTCATGAACTATGATGCAAGCGTTAGAAAGAGATCTAAAGATGGACTTGAACAGATGCATGTCATCACATTCGTCAGCTGACCCCTGTGGTGTTTCTCGAGGGATTATTCAGGTTCGATGTGACACACACTTGCCTCTGAGAGAATCTGGCATTACCATATTAACTATATAAATCTGCACATAAACTGGAGTACAACTTGTGTAAACGAGGAGTATTTTTATAGTTTTCTGTAGTGAGTTCAAATGAAGTCATTTACTTTTGAACATTCGTCATCCTCCTTTATTTACATTCTGTCAGCTGTGTGTGAATGTGACCTGTTTATTATCACGCACTGCTTTTGTTCTTCATATGTAAAATTCATAACTTTCTGTAATTGAAATTCACTCCCACTTATGTTTTAATTTAGCAGCCCAATGAATAATCTGATCCTCCAGTGAAGATATATTTTTAAATCTTTTTTTTCTAATCTTTTATAACATTGAAGAAAATGCAGACACTGTCAGTCCTGAAGCTGTTTATGTCATTCTTTATTTGTTTTTATCAGAAGTGATATTTGGGATAAGATGGCTGTAGGTTTGAATGAGACTCTTCTGTAGATGTGTTTGTCTGATGGTTTCTCTATCAGGACCATTCAGTGGAATGAATGTTCTAGCAGAAATTTTTGCGAAAAAAGGTTTCCTCTATGTTGATATTTATAGTAGAGTCACTTTGCATCTTTACATTTCCTAATTGCCACATTTAATAACTATGGTGAGCATAACCAAATGCAAACTATTGTCTTTCATAAATAAAAATCAGCATGTGTTTTTATCACATTATGCTGAGAGAAGGATGTTAATGTTTATGTTTGTTTATTGTAGGGCACACTGTTCTTTCTAAAACTGCTTAACGTCTGACCATAGTCATTTCTGAATATGTTAACAGGTTAAAAGAAAAATCATAATGTTAAACATAATTTAAACATATAGGGGCGGTTTCCCAGACAGGGATTAGACTAGTCCTAGACTTAAATACTTTTAAGAGCTCTCCAAACTGAAAACAACTTGCACTGACATATCTTTAAATACATCAGTGCCCTTTATTTTACTTCAAAATGCACACAGGTAATGCATTTTAGTAAGGCATTTTTGTTAAAACTAGTTATATTTCCTAATTAAACTAAGGCCTAGTCCTGGATTAAGCTAATGCTGGTCCGGGAAACCGCCCCAATAAGTCACTTTGGATAAAATTGTCTGCCAAATAAATGTTAAAAATTCATTCTGTTTGCGTTCTGTTGTTAGTGACAGATGTTGGGATCGGTGAACTTCCGGTTGGTGTGAAGACACTGAAGGATCAATTATCTGAAAGCCAGCGCAGTCGCAGACACGCACAGAAGGAAAACTACAACATTGAAGTGCTGCTTGCTGTGGACGATTCTGTCGTGCGTTTTCATGGGAAAGATCACGTACAGAACTACGTCCTTACACTCATGAATATAGTAAGTGACTGACACTACAAACATGCTCACTGTATACACATTATTAGATGGCCTAAGGGCCTGAACGCTCCTGATGCGGTTGATTCTCAATCTAGATGTGTGTTTTAAAGAAGAAGTTTATTTCTTACAGTGTTACATCTTGACAGATGACAGATGATTGTGAATGGGAGAAAATGCTGGAGAGGAAAATTCTTTATGAAACTTGATCAGCATAATATCTTCTGGTAGTGTGCAACCTGTGTCTCATAACTGTCTGTCATCCATTTCACTCCTGTCTCTCACCCCTGTCTCTTCTGTGTATCACTTCTATCTATCCTGTGTCTCACCTGTCACGCCGTCTCTCTTGTGTATCACTCCTGTCTATCCTGTGTCTCCTTTGTTTCTCTTTTGTATCCCCCATGTTTCCCCTCTGTATCACACTGTTTTTTTTCTATGTGTTGTTCCTGTCTATGTTGTGTCTCACTCATTTCTATCTTGTGTTTTACTTTTGTCTCTCCTGTGTCTTACCCGTGTATCACCACTGTCTCCCCAATGTCTCACCTGTCACACGGTTTCTCCTGTGTATCACTCCTCTAAATCCTGTGTCTCACCCCAGTCTCACCCTGTCTCTCCTGTATATCACTCCTGCCTATCCCGTGTCTCACTCGTTTCTCTCTTGTGTACCACTCCTGTCTATCTTGTGTCTCACTCGTTTCTCCCCCGTATATCACCACTGTCTCCCCAGTGTCTCATCCCTGTCTCACCTGTCACACCATCTCTCCTGTGTATCACTCCTGTGTATCCTGTATCCTGTGCCTCACCCTAGTCTCACCCAGTCTCTCCTGTATATCACTTCTGCCTATCCCATGTCTCACTTGTTTCTCTTTTGTATATCACTCATTTCTCTCCTGTGCCTTCTCATGTATCACCACTGTCTCCCCTGTGTCTCACCCTAGTCTCACCCGTCATACCGTCTCTCTTGTGTATCACTCCTGCCTATCTCGTGTCTCACTAGTTTCTCTTTTGTATATCACCCATGTCTCTCCTATGTATCACACCAGTTTTTTTCTGTGTATCACTCCTGTCTTTTCTGTGTCTCACTTGTTTCTCCCCCGTGTATCACCACTGTCTCCCCAGTGTCTCACCCCAGTTTCACCCATCACATCGTCTCTCTCCTGTGTATCACTCCTGTGTATCCTGTGTCTCACCCTGTCTCTCATGTATATCACTCTTGCCTATCCCATGTCTCACTTGTTTCTCTTTTGTATATCACCCATGTTTCGCCTTTGTATCACTCCTGTCTATTCTGTGTCTCACTTGTTTCTAAAAAAATAAAAATAAAAATAATACCTTACATTTATATAGCGCTTTTCTCAGTACTCAAAGCGCTTTACATATGAACGGGAGAATCTCCTCAACCACCACCAATGTGCAGCATCCACCTGGATGATGCGGCGGCAGCCATATTGCGCCAGACCTCTCACCACACACCAGCTTATTAATGGAGAGGAGACCGAGTGATATAGCCAATTAGTATGAGGGATGATTAGTAGGCCAATGGGCAAGTTTGGCCAGGATGTCGGGGCACACCCCTACTCTTTTCGAAGGACATCCTCGGATTTTTAATGACCACAGAGAGTCAGGACCTCGGTTTAACGTCTCATCTGAAGGACGGTGCTTTTTTGACAGTATAGTGTCCCCATCACTATACTGGGGTGTTAGGACCCACACACAGACCACAGGGTGAGCACCCCCTGCTGGTCTCACTAACACCACTACCAGCAGCAACCTGGTTTTCCCAGGTGGTCTCCCATCCAAGTACTGACCAGGCTCAGCCCTGCTTAGCTTCAGTGGGCAAGCTGTCTTGGGCTACAGGGTGATATGGCTTTCTCCCCTGTGTATCACTCCTATCTCTCCTGTGCCTTCCCATGTATCACCACTGTCTCCCCTGTGTCTCACCCCAGTCTCACCCATCACACCGTCTGTCCTGTGTATCACTCCTGTGTATAATGTGTCTCACCCCGGTCTCACCCTGTCTCTCATGTATATCACTCCTGCCTATCCCGTGTCTCACTTGTTTCGCTTTTGTATATCACCCATGTTTCACCTTTGTATCAGTCCTGTCTCACTTGTTTCTCCCCTGTGTATCACTCCTATCTCTCCTATGCCTTCCCATGTATCACCACTATCTCCCCTGTGTCTCACGCCAGTCTCACTGCTGTGTATCCTGTTCCTCACTCGTTTCTCCCTTGTGTATCACTTCTATCTCTCCTGTGTCTTAAACGTGTACTGTATCACCCCAGTCTCCCCAGTCTCTTACCCCAGTCTCCTCTGTGTATCACCCATGACACTCTCATGAATCACCCCTCGATGGTTATAGATCAGTACAGTGTATTTTTTTCAGGATGTATGGGGCGGCAGTGGTTGAGTGGTTCATGTAGGTTACAAACTGGAAGCTTGGTGGTTCAATCCCTGGCTTCAACATGACCAAGTGTCGAGGTGTCCTTGAGCAAGACACCTAACCCAAGCTGCTCCCGGCGAGCTGGATGGCGCCTTACATGTCTGACATCGCCGTTGGTGTATGAATATGTAAAGTGCTTTGGACGGCCATTGGTCTATAAAAGCGCTATATAAATGCAGTCCATTTACCATAAATTGAAAGTCAGATTAATTGCCGTTGACCCCCACTATATGTTCAAAGTTCTGAACTGTTGCTGGTGTGCACCATTCACCCGCTGTAGGATTAGACAAAGGGAAAAAACCAGTTGAATTAATGTTCCACCAGGTCCTGACACCTTAAGCTGCTTATGCACACAAAATCCTTAAAGTCAGATTTTCACAGGGAGCTGGTTTCACTCCGTAACTGTTACCGTCAGGAGCACCGCGGTGGTCCGATCAGACACACTACATCAGTGAATACTGTGATGGAGAGCAGAGTTCACTGGTCCACTACAACACACACATGCACGCGCACACGCACACATCAGTGAATACTGTGATGGAGAGCAGAGTTCACGGGTCCACCACAAAAAGCCTGAAAAACATGCACAGTGTCTGCGTGCATGTGTGTGTGTGTGTGTGTGTGTGTGCGTGTGTGTGTGTGTGTGTGTGTGTGCGTATTTTCAGGCTGGTGGTGGGGAACTCTGCTCTCCATCACAGTATTCACTGATGTACTGTAGTGTGTCTACACATTACCACAGACAGATGGTTGAGGTACCACAATTAACTCTATTTTACTGCAAAAAATACATTTGTGTTGTTTTCTAGGAGAAATAATACAATTAAAACAAGATGAATTGCTGAGAAGTACAAGAAGTTGTTTAAGGAAATACATCATGAATATAACATTGTTTTGTGGTCATGCTTGATTGTCTCATTTAAATGTTTAAAACCCAAAAAAGAATCTGCCAGTGCACAATCCATACATTTTCTCAGGACATCTTTGCTGTATTTTCACCATCAAGACAGGAGATGATGTTTCCCAGTCATATACAGGTTTGTGAATGACAGCGATTATTGTGAACAGAATCCACATTTTCACATTTGTTTAGAAATGATGGGGCCGCGTGTCTGTTTCGGCTATTATTGGTTTTGTGTGGACGTAAATCCTTCTCCTGTTCATTGTTAAGCTCCTCTGCTCAGTATTGTGGGTGTAGATGGAGACGTCCGGACTGCACACAGAACTTGTGTTGATGGTATTGAGTGATGGCTCAGGTTGTGTCCTGCGTTGGTGTGATGTTGTACCTGGCTGGAGATGTTCAACACCTTCAGAAAACAGCTGCATTTACTATTATGCATCATGCAAGAAAATCAACATGTGTTTGTAATTTGAATCCTTCAAGTTCAATGCAAACGTTTCATATACAGTGCATGTGTGTATATGTGTGGGTATGTGTGTGCGTGTGCATATGTGTGTGTGTGCGCGTATGAGTGTGTGTGTAAGCACCCACATGCCTAATAGTGCTCATTAACTATAATTCACTGTTATTTAACTAAATGGTAACATTTTCTTTAGAAATTTTGAGTGCTTTTTCTCCTTACAAAACAAGTTTGTGAGTGATTGTCACTGCGTTGCTATGCAGTTGCTAAGGTCTTCTTTAAATAATCTGATTCATAAAACCTATTTTTATGTTGCTCCAAAGTGTTTTGTTGATGGTCCAAACCAGGCCAATTTAACAAAGTGAAAGTAAAAGCAGACTAAATAATTACAGTACAGAGCTGGTCTGAGATAAATTGTTCCTTATGCTGGTTGTAGTATTAGTTATGCCACAGAAAGAGAAATGATCTTTAGGATCTTGTGACTGATGCATGTCTATATACTGGCAGGTGAGATTTTTTGGACCTTCTGCCATAAACAAAACGTCTCTCACGGTCGGATCAGACCTCATTGAAAAAATGTCACAACTCATAAATTCACAAGCTTGTTTACAGATATGGGTATCACATGCTGTTATCAGGGTTTGGGCAACATATTGCAGTCGCTGTAAGAAAGAGATTTCATGTCTGCATGAACCTGGAGAGATCCTCAATGATAAATCTCTGTAGGGATGAAAACATCCACTCACATCATCACAGATAAGTGTTAGGATGACAGGAGATGAATTGTGTCATCACACACATAATAACAGCCTGTATACCGGTCAAGATCAAGGACTTTTAGTTTTTTTTAACTAGTTCTAAAATTACTCAAGTGATTAAGTCCACCATATTTACTTTTTACTACACATACACATACTACATATCAACATGTATTACAGCCTGCTCAGCAGAGATCTCGGTTTGAATAAAGAAACACCACCACCAGTGGTGAGATTGCAAATTGCAACCAACGGCTCAGTCCACAGCTCATCCCTACCTTTCGAAACTTGCAGTAAAGTTATGGTTGCCGCCACAGGACAAGCATGTCATTGTCTGAGACAAGTAATGAAACATGCTCTGTAGAGTAGTTTGTCTGTTTAGGAAACATGGCGGTGCAAAATGGCAACTTTTGGAAACACGGCGGTGCAAAATGGCAACTTTTGGAACATGGCGGTGCAAACTGACGACTTTAGGGAATGTGGCGGTGCAAAATGCCAACTTTAGGGAACGTTGTGGTGCAAAATGGCGACTTTAGGGAACGTGGTGGTGCAAAATGCCGACTTTTGGAACATGGCGGTGCAAAATGACGACTTTAGGGAATGTGGTAGTGCAAAATGGCGACTTTAGGAAACGTGGTGGTGCAAAATGGCGACTTTTGGAACATGACGGTGTAAAATGATGACTTTAGGGAACGTGGTGGTGCAAAATTGCGACTTTTGGAACATGGCGATGTAAAATGGCAACTTTAGGGAACATGGCGGTGCAAAATGTCGTGTTTTGGAACATGGCGGTGCAAAATGACTTTAGGGAACATGGCGGTGCAAAATGACGACTTTAGGGAACATGGTGTTGCAAAATGACGACTTTAGGGAACGTGGTGGTGCAATGTGACGACTTTAGGGAATGTGGTGGTGCAAAACACCAACTTTAGGGAACATGGCAGTGCAAAATGGCGACTTCCATGTAAGTACCTGCGGAGTATGTAGATAAAAACTCATTCTAAGGTAATAAAAACAATATAATTAATTATGTAAGGTCTTTATACACCACTGATACTATAGTTATGTATATTACATTTAGGTTTACTAACATTTACAAAGTGCACCTTTAACTAAAACCACTTCTTTAGCTTGCCTTGATACTGTGTATACACCAGTGGATGTTGCCTACTAGCGAACTACATGTGTAAAAGCACATTGAAGCGATCAACGATGCAGAAGTATAAATGAAAACGGCCGCGTAAAAACGAGGCTATAGTGCAAAACTATAAATTGACCTTAAGAATGATTCTTTTAAGAACCTTTGATTAAATGGTTCTTCTATGGCATCCATGTGAATACATTTTTTTGCAGCTTTATTTTTAGGAGTGTAACTCAAGAGATGATAACCTTCAGTGTAATCTTACCCATAACCTTCAGCCTGATCTTCAACCTTCACCGCTGTTAAATTTTAATCACACTAAGCCAAACCATCATCAGGCACACAAGCAACACACAGAGGAAATGACGGTTGTGTGTTTAACCACAACGGATTTGTAAACTCCACGACCTCGTGTGCACACAGGCATGTTGATATTTCGGAAGGATAATGTGTTTGAATCTTCGTTCAACCTTAGATTAATGGAAAAATCTTCTGATTTTACTTTGGCTGCATGCGTGCGCACCAGACAGATCCGAGGCCGCAGTTGGAGCGTGTAGTCGTGCAGGCATGTGTTGCGGATGCTGCAGTTTTGTTTAAATTCCACACAAGAGTCTCATTAACTGTGTGTGTTATACATCAGCCTGTGGTCTAAACCGGCATTTTTTGCCATCGCATAATAACAAATTGTGGCAGACGCTTGCCGATGTTTGAAGAAGACATTGCACATAATTACAACCAGAATCAAATAAATGTCGAGTCAGATTTCACTTCTAGACTCTTCTATCAGTTTTGTTCTGGGGTTTTCTGCACAGGGAATCTCTACACACTGATATTGATTTAATCTATTACAATATTGTTTTAAGTTATATATTGCCTTTATTTAACAGTAAATGAGGAGAGGACAGGAAAGTACAGGAAGGGGAAAGGGATCAGCCAATGACCACGAGTCGGGAATCGAACTCGGGTCGCCAAAAGAGCAAAAGCACCACATGTCGGAGTGCTGCCCAATAGACCATTGGCCCCATCGTTTTTGGTTTTATTGAAATCTATTAAGTGGTTTGTAGGTGTATCACTTGTTTAAAATCAACCTATGTGATCCTTACTCATTTCATTTAGGTCTACATGAATAATTTGTGCTGTATCAAATAGGGTGACCATACGTGCCATTCTTCCCGGACGCGTCCTGGCCAGAATTTCGGTGCGTCTTCCGGAAGTCGTATTTGTTGACCGCATACACCATTCAGTTAAAAACATAAGACATACAATTGTAGTTTCATTCTTACTTTAAAATGTAACGGTTGCTTTTCTGTAATAATAATAATAATAATCCTCTATGACGTATGCGGTCGACAAATACGACTTCCGGAAGACGAACCCGAAATCCTGACCAGGACGTGTCCGGGAAAAATGGCACGTATGGTCAGCATATATTAAAGCAGTACTGCTAAATATGCTTTGCATTTAAGTAGAACTAACATGATTAGATAATAATAGCATTGGTAAATTCAACTAATTTTTACTCAGATCAACTTAATTTAATTGTGCTAAGAAAACTGAAAACAATTGAGTAAGTGCAACTAAATGTATATCTAAATCTAGATCATTTAATTGCATGCAATAACTTACCTTAAAACAATCAAGCAAATTCAATGAATTATAAGACCAGACACTAACACACAACTTACAGTATAAAAACTTCTCATAAATCTGTGTTCAACACTTGTTTTGACGTCTGACGTCTGTAAGAGTCTGATGGCAGCAACTCATATTTCTCTTCACAGCTGTTGGTGTTTTATTGCTTGTTTCAGAGTTCAGACACCTGCAGGATGTTATTTGTCAGTGTGCTCTTTAATGTAGACTTACACTGTGCTGCAATGTATTTATTTTATTGTGTACATTTGATGTGCCACTGTTTGTGGTGTTATTTCTTTTTCACATTCTCAGAAGATATTTGTGTTGTGAATGTTGTGTCATGTTGATTTGTTGTTGGTTGGATGTTTTAAAACTGCTTTTTGTATCTTACAGGTAGATGAAATCTATCATGACGAATCTCTGGGAACTAACATCAACATCGTTCTGGTTCGTATGATATTGGTGGGCTATCGTCAGGTGAGTGACGCTTGTTATCCTCCTGAAGTGCATTGAAGAGTGACAACTCAGACATTTGAAATATTAAAATTACAGCTGGACTGGATGTATTGGAGAGTTGAGAGTCTGTTGTGTAAAGTCAAAGAGCTCCTGCAGAGATCAGACAGTCAAACATCAGACATTCAGTCACACATTAAGTCTGGTTTACACTCACAGAACATCAGACTCAAATGATAAATCACAGTTTGTTTTGATGTTTGTGATATCAAATTAATAAACTGGTGTAAAAACTACTTTTTGTAAAAACCCAAAAATGGTCTACAGATGTTTTCACAGTACATTTGTGGGTAGGCCTCATATATGAGTTCCTTGTATTTTATATTTAAAAAAATGCTAATTATAATTTGATGTTTTTATAATATTGTGTTAATATAAATATGGTATAGCATTAAATTATTGTTTATAGTAAAGTTCAAGGTGCCCCATGTAAAAAAGATTTTAAACTTTTAAAGTAACTTATGAGTTAATCTACATGTGTATCAATAGTATTTATTGTGTGTGTGTGTGTGTGTGTGTGTGTGTGTGTGTGTGTGTGTGTGTGTGTGTGTACCTGGTTATTATCATGTTGTGGGGACCAATTGTCCCCACAAAGATAGGAATACCAGTATTTTTGTGACCTTGTGGGGACATTTTGATGTCCCCATGAGGAAACAAGCTTATAAATCAAACAAAATGATGTTTCTTGAAAATGTGAAGTAGTAGAAGGGTTTCTTGTTCCGCCATATTGATAAACTATAATAGCAGAGAGGGACAAAAAGCACTAACCTACCAACACATTTCCACAACATGTTTTCGTTCAGAACATGTTAACTAGCTGAAACGGACAAGGAGATTAGTGATTAACGGCTACTGTAGTTGCAACACACATTTGGAAAAGCGAGGCGCTAGAGAACACTATTCCTTTGAATGCAAAATATGAAAATTATAAAAATATGTTTACAAAAAATTATTTTTCACCAATGTATTTTTTGTCCATTTTTTTATATTTTGAAATATATTTTAAAGCATTTATATTCACATTGTATTGGAAGAAAAACTTGTAAAATAACAGGTTTGAAAAGATTAAAATTAAATATATTTTCAACTGCAAAGATATATTAAATTAAGCTTAAAAAAATACCAAATAAATGTATTTTTTGCCGTATAGTCACTGTAGAGATTTGTTATTTATGTATTCTTTTGTTTTAAAATGTATTATTGTATTTCTGCCCATCATGTCGCAACTTGTTTTTCATGTAAAAACATCTACAAAAGAAATCCCACATACATAAATAAAGATTAGGAAATGATTCCTGCCCATCAAAACAGTGAATGATTTTTGTTCAGGTTTGATTTAATCAGTTTTATTTCTAATACATTATATATACAGTATGTAAACAAACAGTCAATCCTGTTAAATGTATCATACTGTAAAATAATCTCTGTATCTAAATAGCTTTTCTAAAGCCAATGTGATGCATTTAACAGTTCACCCACCACAGCAGCTAAATGATAGTGAAAATGAAATGTGTAAGTGTTAACTGAGTGAATTTATTTGAAAAATGAGTTGATAAGTGTCCAGCGGTTCTGTTCTTTAAGATCATATATCTGTTATAATGATTGATGTTATGATTCAGGTCTATCCGAGGTCTTGTGTGTTTAGTCTGGAGCTGAATACAAACATACGGTCTGTCAGCATCACGTCCTGGCAGAATCTTCATGATAAACAAGTGACTCCATGTCCTAAAATACCCCGTCCAGTTCCTTGATGACATTTTAATTCCTCTTTTATGCTTCATGAAAGTTTAAGCACACAGGAACTTAGTAGACATTTGAGTCAATTGTTAAGATGTAGTAATACAGATCTTGAGTTTATATTGAGATCTTTGTTTTGCCCTTGCAGACTTTGGGATCTTGAGCGTATGAAAGCTTCACTTAGTTTTGCATATGGTAACACTCAATGTGCACGGTTGAGACTAAGAGTCTGTGTTTATGTTTGGTCTGGTGTAAAGCATTAATTCTTAACCGGTTTTGCTTTATGAGCCAGAAGCTGAGAGCCACAGGTCTAAACAAAACCAGTCTGGACGTTCATCTTTACTGATTTCTACTGATGTTTGTTTGTCTGTGTTAGTCCGTCAGTCTGATTGAGCGAGGGAATCCGGCTCGGAGTCTGGAGCAGGTGTGTCGCTGGGCCAACAGCCAGCAGAAACTCGACCCAGATCACGCCGAACACCACGACCACGCCATCTTCCTCACCAGGCAAGATTTTGGTCCCGCAGGTATGCAAGGTACTGTGTCTCTCTCGATCGAGGCTGTGCAGAGTAAGTGCTTCACACTAAATCTCTTCTTTAACGGTTGACATCATGATGCTGGAACAATGATCGAGAGACCCTAAATCTTGATCGTATGATCCGGACATGAGCGCCAACCTGTAACAACCAAAAATACTCTTTAACCGTCTTGTGGCGAAGGAGAGTTTTTGGCATGTAGAAGAAAATGTTTCTATTAGTAGTTGTGACCGTCAAACGTCTGTTTATACTAATATCCTAAACTTTTTTCCATAGTGCTGAATTGGTTTTTGTATGCATGATGTTAAAACCAAGTAGGTTTAGAAATCACTAATCGTTTGTTTAATAACTATGGACTTTATTCAGGGTAGATTGATTGATTGTGAGTGCTGCTGTGTGTGACGGGTAGTCAGGGTTAGGGTTGCTGGGATGTCCTGTATTTTGGGCTAAATCGATTTGTCCCATTTGGGGCATCCGGTTTCTTGACTGATCTAACCAGTGACTGATGTCTTTCTTTGTTCAGTCGAGAAGAAATGAAGTTTTATGAGAAAAACATTTCAGGATTTTCTCCATATAGTGGACTGTAGTGGACCTCAACAGTTAACAGGTTCAATGTCCCCCTCCCCATAACTTATAACTGAACTGTGGTTTACTTAACACCTGAGTTAAGTTTCTCCTGCCACACCTGTTTGTAATCAAGAAATCACTTGAACAGGACCTGCCGGACAAAGTAAAGTAGACCAAAGGTCCTCAAAAGCTACACATCATGTTGAGATCCAAAGAAATTCAGGAACAAATGAGAAAGAAAGTCATTGAGATCTATCAGTCTGGAAAAGGTTAATAAACGTTTCTAAAGCTTTGGGACTCCAGGGAACCACAATGCAACCAAATAATCTGTTTGTAATCATATTGATGGCTCAATCGTATTGAAAAGCCTTCATGTAAACACCTTAATCAATACGGCTGAGATGCAAATTTGGATCGTATTGAAGGGGATGGTGTACTCCGATCTGTGATCCGATCAGCAGGAGAAAAGTACGCATGTAAACGCGTGAATCGTAGTATTTTCTGCGCAGAACATTTGTGCTCAAGTTCACGTCTTATATTTATAACTCACCTTTGACTTTAATCCAGAGATAAAGCGTGAACTCAACAAGAGATGCTGTCTGCAGCGTAGCGTTGCCAAGTCCTCTGCCTTTTTTGAGTTTAAATTTGGGCTACTGTTTAAACTGTTTTAAGCAGTTGTTTTTTCTGTGGATTACATATGAAAGGATTTTGTTGCTTAGTTATTGGTATTTGGGCTGTGAATAGTCATTGGGATGCTTTTGGGATAGTTTTAAATTTCCATTTGGGATGGTTCTATACATGAATCTGGCAACCCTGGCTGTGAGCTTGCGCAGACGTTCGGTTCGGATTCTATATAATGTACATGTAAACTAACATTTAAATCAGATTGCAATGTTTAGGGTGCATGTAAACTCTGTTGTAACCTTCAATCGTATTAAATTCAGTCAGATTGACAACATTTTGTGCATGTAAACGTATCTAGTGAGAGTCATTATCCACATTCCACTTGAAAAATCCATCCAATTTGTGGATTCCACAAATGGCGAAAACATGGAACAGTGGTGAATTTTCCAAAATAACCTTAAAAGTGCAGCGACGACTCATTCAAGAGATCAAAAATGTTTTAAGATCTGAAACATTAAAGAGTGAGAAACATGCAAATTAAGGAAAAAATCTGTACGTATTCCACTATATGTGAAATGCACACTTTTGGACCACTTTAAACAATAAACGGACACAAAGACATTAATAAGTATCACACATACAACAACATCTGAATGCTCCTCTTTCTCCACACTTGTAAACACAGGAGCGGTAGTTTTACAAACATCACACGTTTAGTGCAAGACGAGAAATTGTGGTTAAAAAGTACTTTTTTATTTTCTTGGTGAAAATGATGATTTTATCACTAAATGAGTAAGACTCTTATGTCTCTGTTGGGATCATTTAGAGTCCTTTAATGCCCACTATATGGAGAAAAATCCTGAAATGTTTTTGATTTCTTTTCGATTGAACAAAGAAAGACAAACATAAACTCATGGGGATGAGTAATTATCAGGATTTTTTATGAAAGTTGAGTAATCCTTTAAACTGACTGTAGGTGATATTTCCTCACAGATTTATGAAATTAAATATTTTCTCTGCCCTGATAAGGTCCATAACTGAATTAATACATTTTATTCAAGAAATGAACTGCATTTATAGTAGAAAAATGATAATGCAAATGTTAAACTTGTGTTTTTCTTGACATACCTAAATTAGATTCAAAAATATAATGAATGCAAATAACAACTTGAAAAGAAATGTAAAGTGTGATAAATATAGATTGTTACAGAATAGAAAAGAACGTTGTCTTTCATTAGTCATACACTTTATTTTAAAGTGTAAATAATTTTTGGGTGATTTTAATTCAAGACTTTGTTTTATGATCTTCACCTGCTCACCTTTTTTCTCTTTGAAGTGCTGTAACTTTTCTTCGATGGATGTTGTAGGTTTTGAGATGCTTGTGTGATGTGTAAGAGAGGATCATTTAAAGCTGTTTTCTCTTCTGTTACTATGGCTTCAGGTTTTGTTTAAGTCATAACATGGCAGCGGGCGCGTCCTGCTGTATTCAAACCGCAACCTTTTACCCCCGCGAGCAAACATCACACTCTCGTACTAAGACTGAACTCTGATTCTGAGCCTGAATATAGATACATACAGTATAGATGTGACTATTGACAAATGCAGTGAACATTTGTGTACACACAACATTATTGACATGACCTTCCACCACACTGTTGAATGATGATGATGTCATTTCCTGTCTTAAACTTAATAATGTGGAAATATGTATGTATTAACAGGGATGAGAAACATGGCTTTATTTGTGCATGATTGCATTAAAGATCATCTGTTTGTGTCACTTGTTTAAGATTGTTAAGTAAACAGTATAACAAGACAGTTGGCTGATGTCCTAACATAACATCATAATGTGTCCTGCCATTACAGCTGTGAAAGCTCACATCAGATTGAGTTTCAATGTTCTCCTGCAGATCTTTATCTGATGTAAACAGGCCGCTAGCTGCAACACTTGCTTTCTTATGCAAACGCTTTCTGATCTGGTGATGTTCAATTTCCAATAACCTTTAGCATCCTTCATGGCTAAATTATCACAATGATGTGATCAAAGGATGCTGGACCGGCTGAACCGTTATTGGTGCTTTAACAAAAAAGTTAAAACACATCTGACTGTTTAAGCTCTTTATAACTCTGCTCATGCATAACAACCGAGTCGAATAATTGGTCTGGCTTGCTGATTTAGTGGCGTTTTGGAAAGACCAGCCTTATTTAGCAAAGACAAGCAAAGCACTTTAGACCGGTTTGAACAGTTTTTGTTTTTGCATAGGGAAGCTTGTCATGTTTTGCATCTTCTGCTTTTCATCTGCATGCCAAAGACTGTCCATGTAATTAGCATGAAATCCTGAAAAGAGTCTGGAGCGGCCGGGCTCAGCTGTGCACTGCACATCTCTTGATCGAGTGAAGTTTGTCTCTGTTTGTCTCGTGCTTTCTGTGATGTTTGTGTGTCTCAGGAAGACTCTGTCCTGTTGTGTGCAATTGAAAGATGAAGCTTTACCGCTTACCAGGCGCTTATGCTCCTCAGCGAGGCTTAAAGCTATGAAAATATAAGCTGAACTGCACATGTAGACCTCTGGCTTCTTTTAAATATGTTTTAGAAATGTCCTGATATTAACATAAAAAAATGTACAGATTGTGACTTAAACATTTCAATAGGGCTGTCAATCAATTAAATTTTTTTTAATCAATAGATTAATTGCATGGTTGTCATGAGTTAACTCACGAACTTAATCACACATTTTTATCTTTATTTACCCTAATTGAACACTTTTCAAGTTTTTAATACTCTTATCAACATGGGCATAGGCAAATATGGATGCTTTATGCAAATATATCAATATTTTGTATTATTAGTGAAAGAGTCAGCTAAGTTCATTTTGAAGAAAAAAAAATCCAGTTAAAGATTTAATGTTCAAAAACATTCACTGCATTCATATCTTAAAATCACAGGTAAAACTTATAGATTTGGCAGACACACAGTCAAAAACAATATCTTTATTCTTTCATTTATTGTTTGATTGACATTGAGACAGACAGTTTTTAGATCTACTGTAATACACATCAGATATTTTTCCCCAACAGTTTATCAAACATTTACTAAAGACATAACAGATTATATATCTGCATGAATTTTTGTCAGAATTTTTTTTATTGTAATTCTGTCTATGTGTGCATATATTTTGTGTGCATGCTTCAGATTTGTCAGTCAGTGCGAAAAAGATTGTTTTCGAGTCTTATCTTTTTTTAATAATTCTTTTAACATCAATCAGGTCCTTAACTTTATCTCTTTTAATAACTATTTTAACATCAAGCAAGTCCTGCACTTTATTTTCTTATTCCTGCATTTTTTATTCCTTATTCCTGTCTAACGCTGCGTCTTAAGTTATCCAACAACATAGGTGAAGGGTCAGAAATTGCGCATTGCATTAATTTCACGTTTATAAAATTTGTGTTTAATTTAAAATGTAATTAAATTACATTAATGCGTTAATTTTGACAGCCCTAAAAAAAGCCCTTAAATTTTTTCAATAATTTAAGTTGAACTTTTGTTGCGTAAGTCTACCTGTGATAGAAAGGAAGCATGGCCTTTTTGAAGTTGTAATTGTTTGGTGTGCATTATGATTTCCATTTTGTTGAAAGCTCAGATCAGCTCTTTTAAACACAGACAGATCGTCGCTAACAAAGCAGTAAATTGCTTGTGTCAAAAAGTTGGAGAGAAATTTTTGTTTGGGGTCATGTTCGCTTTGATCATAAAACTGCATCTGTTTGAAGTTTTGGACGGTAACCCACTGAGTGTTTTACAGAACGAATATTAGAGATGTCGTCTGCTCTCATCATTTCACTTTGATCTGTGTCGCCTAGGTTACGCCCCGGTAACGGGCATGTGTCACCCGCTGAGGAGCTGTACGCTCAACCATGAAGACGGCTTTTCATCTGCGTTTGTGGTGGCGCACGAGACCGGACACGTGTGAGTTTATCCTGATTATACTTTTATAACTATGAAGTTGTATACTACTGTTAAATATTTAATTCTGTTTTCAAATTAAAATATTCTAGTAATTCTGTAAAGTCACCATGAATTCAACACTGACATTTTTTTCAGGATTATACTATGAATATGTAAGCCTCATATAAACACATAAACATTTAAGCGTTCAAAACTTAAGGTCTCTAATTTCTGCAAATACGGATCAATTAGGTTTATGTATCATTAATGCACTTCAGCTTTCGATCAGATTCCAGGCTACGAGATAAACTAATTGCTATTTGCTTTCAGTGAAGTTTACAGCAATGCATTAAACAAAGCTGTGTCTTTCAAGGCACTTCAGTGGATCTTTAAGCCATGTCACGTATAAAAGCGCTCAGGTTATACATATTTATGAAAAAATATCATGCTGGTTAAGTGATCAATCGACTTCTCCCAGCTTTCTCTGTATCAACACAACACATGTCAACATACAGCTCAGTTTCACACCTAATGTTCATGAGAGGTTGTGGTGGTGAATGTGAATATTGAGCTGCACAACAGCTTCCCCTGTAGGACAGAGATCATGAGACCACCGGCTCATTCTGTTTCCATTTCTGTTTTAAATAGTACATATCATGAAAATCTGACTTTTTCCATGTTTAAGTGCTATAATTGGGTCCCCAGTGCTTCTATCAACATAGAAAATGTGGTAAAGATCAACCCAGTAACTTAGTTTAGGTAAACCATTCTCTGCAAGCATGTAAAAGTAGCTCATTGAAATTTGGCTCCCCTTGTGATGTCAGAAGGGGATCTTATTATAATAATACCGCCCTTAATCTGCACTATCCAACCACGGCACGGCCATGTAATGCAGAGATCAGCTCGTTTGCATTTAAAGTGCAAAATGAGCTCAAAAGGTGGCAATTTTAACATGTTATAATAAATGATCTATGTATGATTTTGTGCTAGAACTTCACATATGTACTCTGAGGACTCCAAAGATTTATTTTACATCTTAAAGTCCTGTGAAATTTCTCTTTTAAGGGCCTGCAGAAGAGATGTGAATCATCTGTTGTTCTTTCCTGTGGTCCAGTCTCTCATATGTAATGTCTGCATGAATCATCAGTGTTTATAGAGAATGAAAAACTCAGATCAAACACTGTTATTAAAGACAATTACTGTCAGCAGACAACTTCTGTAACACACTCCAAATCATCAGCTTAATCCAAACATAATACAAAATGAGTCTCTCTCTCTCGCATTGATGAATATATTGTTGACAGAAGACGCTATGAGTGTCCTTTTAACGCAGTTTCTCCCAAAGGGTTTTTTTCCTACTAGGACTTTTTTCCCTCCTGGCTTTTCAACCCCGGGGAGTCAGCCGACATTGGCACCTTCTTCTATACATTACATTATTAATACGCTCGCTTGTAAAGTTTATTCATAGCCGCTGTATTTTGCTACTTATGTTGTCTGTCGATTTTTCCCCCTGCCTCTATTAATGTAAAGCTGCTTTGAAAGCGCTATATAAATAAAATTGAATTGAATTGAATTGTTGTGGTCCAGTGGTGTGATTGTTTGCTGGTGTTTTTGTATTTGTTTAGGTTGGGTATGGAACATGACGGACAGGGGAACCGATGTTCAGATGAGACCAGTATGGGCAGTATAATGGCTCCACTGGTCCAGGCAGCTTTTCACAGATATCACTGGTCTCGCTGCAGCAAACAAGAACTCAGCAGATACATCCAGTAAGACATAACTCTGTAAACCTGTCTAAACATGATTTAATACATATAGTCATGACATCAGACACTGACAGTACAGACAGCATTAGTGATAAATGTGTCACTGTAGATCATAACATCTCATTCACATTAAATCATATTCTGCACTGTGAATGATTGTGTTACAGTGTAATAGCAGAAGAAAGTGTTGGCAGCTTTAGTTTGTCTTTCAGCTCATATGACTGTCTTCTGGATGACCCGTTCGAGTTGAAATGGCCCAAACTCACCGAGCTTCCTGGGATAAATTACTCCATGGATGAGCAGTGTCGCTTTGACTTTGGTGTTGGATATAAAATGTGCACAGCGGTGAGTCCTAAAGCAGACCACATCTATAGCTTATACCCTTTAACTGTAGTAAAATCAGTGTAATGTACTGTAATATTTCTGTTAAAGGATTTGATTCACTGAAAGTTTTGTGTCTTTGTTCAGTTTCGCACATTTGACCCATGCAAACAGCTTTGGTGCAGCCATCCTGATAATCAATACTTCTGTAAGACTAAGAAAGGTCCTCCGGTGGACGGGACAGAATGTGCACACGGTAAAGTGAGTAAATCAAATCATCTGTCTACATCATGTGTCTGTTGTGTGTGTGTTCCTGTGAACTCCTATTTTCCTGTAGCTCAGTGGTAAAGTTTTGTGTTAGCAGCGCAGAAGGTCATGGGTTCAATCCCAGTCAACACACTTACTAATCCTATGTTTAGTGTAAGTCACTTTAAATAAAAGTATAAGTCAAATGCATGAATGTAGTAGTAGTGTTACTGTGCAGAGACCTGAATCAGCTCTTAATAATACTGACCGGCCCGTGCATCTGAATACATGCATGACTATGACACTTGATGATTTATTTCTTTTATTAAACGTCACATTTAGGATTTTACAGATTATTTTATCCAATGTGAATCTACACAAGTGAGAAAGACAGCAAAGGGATTTTTCCTAGGGAGGCAATAATGTGAAAGTAAAATGCACTTTCAGCTTACAAAGCTTACAAATCATTTTATAGAGAAACTATCTGAGAGAAAGGGTTTGAAGTTGTTTTTAATGTATGTGTAGATCCAATCAGAATGTTCCTGTCAAGTGTTCACGGTACGATCGAATGAATTAATGGAGAGCAGAAAGAGCTTCTTTGGCGTTTCTAAGTTAAAACTTAATCTGGATGTGTAGCAAGAAAATCACTTTTTGAATTTGAATAATGAAAGGTTAGAGATACAGAAGTACTAAACTTTAAATACAGAGTAACATGTAATGTATCCCAGGCTGTACTTCTGTCCTCTTTAGCTCTTTACATGATGTTATAGTTTATTAATGATGTAAAATATTGTAACTGCATAAGAACAAATGCATTGACATTTATCTACTGATGTTTGACAGAGGTATTATTTCACTACATTGTTTAATTGTTTGTTTCTCTGTGTTGTGTGAGACTTTGATCTGCCGTTTAAGCACCTGTACTGCCCTTATGAAAATTAATCATTTATTTATTTGGTGTATTGATTACTATCATCAAACTTCATTAACCATGGTTTAAAGCAACACTATGTAGTTTCCATGTAAAAATGACTTACAGCTCCCCCATGTGGTTGAAAAGTGCAACAGTGCCTGGAATCAGACACTCTTCTGCAGGCAGGGGGAGGGGCGGGGCTGTGTGTTCTACCCTCCACCGCCACTTTCAGAGTGTGCTTGTAGCAGCTAGGAGGCTGCTCGGGTTGCAGCAACAGTACAATTTGTCCAGTTAAAAGATGTTCTATCACTGAAATAATTTTAGAGACATTATTTAAAGGTAAAAAACTACATAGTGTTGCTTTAACTATGTTTTTTTTTGTCTTTTTTTATTTTGTGGTTACAGTGGTTTTACTACAGTAACCATGTTATATTAACTGCAGTAAAGCCATGGTTAATTTTCGTAAGGGTGAAGCTTGTTCTTGTTATTAAAGGACAAGTTCGGTATTTTACACTTAAAGCCCTGTTTTTAGATTGTTTATGATGAAATAGAACGGTTTTGACTGAAATTTGGACATGTGCGGCTGCCCCGAGAGGTTTTGGGTGTTTGTGTTTCGCCTCCCACCTTTACAATGGGTTTAATGGTGCACTGGAACAATCCTTCCTGGGATGCATTGAACTTTCGTTTACAAAGACGTGAAACTCAGCGAGTGGTCAGGGGTGTTCACTGATATGCTCACACAAAAATCGCTGCAAAATACGCATTCCAACAGGTTTTATCGTAGTTTTTGCCAACTCCATTGACTTGTATTAGATGTCCTGTGAGGTACGGTATTACTCCGCGCCGGGAACTTTGTTTCTATTCTTGCAATTGGTTAAGGTGGATTAGCGCCACCACCTGGGCTGGAGTGTCTATTATTCAAGCTCTAAGCGGAAGAATGTACGAGTGTGAGGCGTTTGGAAAAATAGGTCCACAAGTTAACAACGAATGCCAAAACAGCTGTTGGAAAGCATCTTTTGCAGCGATTTTTGTGTGAGCATATCAGTGAACACCCCTGACCACTCGCTGAGTTTCACCTCTTTGTAAACGAAAGTTTAATGCATTTTAGGAAGGATTGTTCCAGTGCACCATTAAACCCATTATAGAGCTGTGAGGTGAAACACAAACACCCGAAGATTCTCGGGGCACCCGCTTATGTTGAAGTTTCGGTCAGGGCCGTTCTATTTCACCGTGAACGGTCTGAAGGCAGGGCTTTAAGTGTAAAATACCCAACTTGTCTTTTAATAATTCATAAACAATTCACTTTCACAAAGGTTTTGTTTTGAATAGAAAATGATGTCAAATATCCTACAAGAGCAAGCTATAAATCATTATGATGTTTACAGACAGACAGTAGGGTTTTATCTACAGTGTTAATGAATAAATGTGTGAATTATTTCTTATGAATTAATTTTCTTAGGTATTTGATTATTCAGATATGTAAATGTTCTCTTTATATTTCTATAATGTTTTGTGTTTTACATCTACTGTATGTAGTAGACAGGTTTCCATACAAAGTGTGAAGCGAATCTTTCTAAAATTCGCAAAAAAAGTGAATTTTCATGAATTTGTTCAAGCGAATGACAATGGTATTGATAACCTAGTAACTAACAGTAATAAAACAAGGCACACTTAGAAAATGGAGACAGGACTGCATTTATTTATGATTGAATAAGTTATAAATGTACTAGCAGTGCAGCTTGTTATTGTCAAACTGATGCTGTGCACAAAAGGAATGCAGCATTTTTGATGCAGGTACAAGCAGCAAGGGCATTACGATGACGTCGAGCCACATATACATGTATGAGAAATACATCTTCAGGGGAAACTGCTAAATGATCAGTCAAGTGGGTTTAATGTTTGCTACGTCAGAATTTATTCTGCAAATGCGTTTCCATCTCTCATTATTCGCATTTACTCTTTTTCACATAAGTCAGAAACCACCTCAATTGAGCGTTAAAAACTTTTTTCAATTTTTATTGGAAATGTGGTGTTTCCATCACTTGTTTCTTATGCGATACTTCAACATGCGCATAAAATCAGTGCTATGGAAAGCCAGCTAATAAAACTATAAAGTAGAGATACATTTAACAAAACAAGGCTTCAGTTTAAAAGCATGACAACTAACGATGCATAACGATTAATCACGAAAACTTTTATTCTGCTATAGATTAATCATGATTAATTGTTATGCATCCCTAATGAGAACAGTTATAATTAGTGCTGGGCAAAGATGAATCACGATTAATCGCATACAAAAAAGTGATTTTGTGCAAAATATATGTGTGTGTACTGTGTGTAATTATTATGTATATTTAACCACACACACATACATATATACATTTTAGATTTTTTTATTTATATAATATATATAATATAGAATATATAAAAATATACATAAATATATACTGTATACACATGTAAATGTTTCTTAAATACATACATAAATACATGTACATAAACATAAAAATTACACACATCACACACTCATACATTATGCATAAAAAAATATCACTTTTATTTTGTATGCGATTAATCGTGATTATTCTTTGCCCAGCACTATAAAGTCATATAAATATATGTCAAACTGAACAGATATATTCACTAAAAGCTGCTGTTCATCTGAAACTATCATTGCTTGTGTTACTGTTGCATATTCAGTGATTGTTTTAATCTAAATGATGTCGCTCTGTTCTTCTGTTGCAAGTTGGTTGTTTGATTGACAGGTGTGTAAGTGTGTCATGACATGTTCAATGTTGATAGTAACTTTTAAACCCTCATTTACTGCTTTGCATATAAATGTTCACTTATAGTAATAAAATAAAAGTTTTGTCCTGGAAAAAAATCTCTGTTAAGCACATCAAAGAGTAAAAGTCAGACTGAGACAACATGGAAACTTTATTCTGTACTACATCATTACACATAATTAAACCCAGACAGACAACAAGAGAGAAACTGTTAATAAAGTGTTATAGAAACCTGCAGTAATAATGTGTTAAATACCAGCCCATCTGGGCTCTACACCTGTACTGGATTAACACTGAACTGGATTGGATTAGTTTTGGTTAAACCCTTTCTTCAGCTGATCTAGATATGTGTTGTGTGTCAGTGGTGTTTTAAGGGTCACTGTATCTGGAGGTCGTCTTATCAGCCGTACGGTCACGATGGAGGCTGGAGCTCATGGGGAAAGTTTGGCTCATGTTCTCGCACCTGTGGAGGAGGCATTCGCTCACGCAGTCGGCAGTGCAATAATCCAGTGTGAGTTCACGTTTGTTAAAACTCGACCTTTGAGCGCGATTGAACGATACCGCTCATTATTATCTCATCTGTGTCTCTGTAGTCCGGCGTACGGAGGTCGTGATTGTCCTGGATCAACGTTTGATTATCAGGTGTGTAACACTGAAGACTGTACCGGTCCATATGAAGACTTCAGAGCTCAACAATGCATTCAGAGGAGCAACAAATATTACAATAACGTCAAACACACGTGGCTGCCATACGAACATCCTGACGGTAAAAGCAAACTTTTCTGCTATAGCATCATAAATAACTTCACTATACAGTATTAATAGTTTTCTCCTGTACATTGTTTTGTTTATTTTTGGCAAATATTTAAACATTACCAATTTATTGCAATGCATCATTGTTTTGTTTTTATTGCTAGAGCTACAGATCAGTGTTGTGCCCACAGTGGCCTCCTACACTGTTAAACATGTCGGTTTAAATTACAGTATTACTGTCAGCTGTTTGCCAGTAACTTACTGTAGATTTCAATTGATGTTATTTACTGGCAACAGTTTGTATAAAGTTAAATATACATGAAACATTAACAAGTCTTTATCTTTACAGAACAAAACTATAAAATGACAGCTTCATGCAAAGCATTCTGGGAAACAAAATATAAGGGAAAAACAAAGAAAATGTTGAACATCGGCATAATTACAGCAAATTCTGGAAATTCTGTGTAAATACAGAAAAAAGATACATTAAAAATGTAATATATATACAGTATTAAATGGCCAAAAATATATATTTGGTAAAATATGTTTACAAAAATGAATCTATATATTAAAATAGATATATTTTAATGCATTTATATTCACGGCGCATTGCAAGAAAAACTTTGTTATGTACAAAACTGTATATAACAGGTTTGAAAAAGTTAAAGTTAAACATATTTTCAACTGCAAAATATACTAAATATTATATTTCATACATACTTTATAAACATTTATATTTTGGACAGGAAGACATTTTTTTTCCATATGAGTTGTAAAATTAGAAATGTATTTATTGCCCTGAAATACATTTTGAAATATAATTAACTAAATGTATTTTCAAGTTCAAAACTTAATTTAATTAAGCTTTACTTTCTACAAAATTTATGTGGCATATATTTGGCCAAAGAAATTTATTTTTTGTTATATTATCAGACTTTAAAAATGTAAATCTATGTTTAAATTTAATACAGGATATTTTATTGCCCACATATTTTAAATAACTTTTAATAATAAAGTGTGCTGTCCAGTGAGGTTAGGATCATGGAGAACCTCTGGACCTAAAGTCATGAACGCTGGGACATCATGTTCTTGGCAGAAACAGAAGAAACAGAGAGAAAATAAAGATTTAGAGAAAGAGAAATTCTTACACATGTGAATAAAGACAAGTACAGGCTTTTACTGTCCGTCTGTCAGATTTGATGATGTAACTCTAGTGAGATATTGAGTAAAAGTCTATAAAACATTATGTCAGATTGTATATTACAGATTAACCGTCAGTGCTAAAAACTGTGACTGACACTGACAGAAATGTCAACTAATTTGATGTGTTTCAGTTACTAATAGTGCAATACTCTCATATATTTGAATCATATCACTGGAGTTTACAACAAATACAGCAAAATGTGTTGGTAAAAAGTCGATTTACAACTAACAAATGTTACATTACAACAATAAAATCTTTAACAATGTGTATATTTTATAAAAAAAAAACTCTCTCCTTAGAGTTTTAATGGACTGTAGCTCTCGCAGTCTTTTCTGTGTCTCTCTTCTGCACAGTTGGTTTTATTCAAAGCATCTAATACTAAACATATTAGTTTTACATATATGACCCTGGACCACAAAACCAGTTGTAAGTTGCACAGGTATATTTTTTAGAAAAAGCCAAATAATATATTTATAAATGATATATTGCATGGGTCAATATGCTTTCCTGTAATCATAAAATCATTAGTATATAAAATAACGATCATGTTTCATGAAGATATTTGTAACTTTCCTACTGTAAATATATCAAAATTTTATTTTTGTGAGTGGATGCAGCAAAATTGCACCAGAAATTCGCCTACAGACTTCATTCCTTCCTACCGCTCTTTTGGGATTTTGCATTCAAGTTTGGTTTTTATGTAAAAGCTTATTTCCCCATTCAGTCCACAACATCATTACAGCTGTAAGTCAGTAGAGAGCACTAAAACTAAACTTTTTATTAGTAATATGTGTTGCTAAGGACTTCATTTGGGCCCTAACCTATTTTCTTAATATTTAGATTTTTTGCACTCTGAAGACTCCAGATTTTTTCAATCTTGTATCTTTGCCAAATATTGTCCTTTCCTAACAATCATACATTAATCGAACGCTTATTTATTTAGCTTTCGGCTGATGTTCAAATCTCAATTTTAAAAAAATCACCCTTATGATTGGTTTTGTGGTCCAGGGTCACATATTAGTAAATAAAGTTTTTCTCTTCATGTCCTTAAGCCATGATGTTGACATCTAAAATCTGTGTGTGTGTGTGTGTGTGTGTGTGTGTGTGTGTGTGTGTGTGTGTGTGTGTGTGTGTGTGTCAGAGGCCCATAAATGTGAATTGAGTTGCCGCTCTAAAGAGACGAATGAGATTGTCTTCATGAATCAGGTGATGCACGATGGGACGCGCTGTAGTTACACTGATTCATACAGTGTCTGTGCACGAGGAGAATGTCTGGTGAGTATCACAAACACACGTACACACACACGCACACACACACGCACACACACATGCCCACACACGTACCCACACACACACACACACACACGTGTCCACACGCATCCAGATGCATCTGCATAACATCACTATACACCATATGAATACAATATTGCTAATTATATTGTGTGTGCGTGTGTGTGTTTTTCAGCATGTTGGTTGTGATAAGGAGGTCGGGTCATATAAACAGGAAGATAAATGTGGTGTTTGTGAGGGAGATAATTCACACTGTCGCACTGTCAAACACACTCTCACCAAAACACCCAAAAAGACAGGTAAGAAAAAACACACACGCTGACTTTCTCAATACAGACACTTGAGATTAAACATCATGACACCAAATACAATCACAAACTCAATTCACTTCACTCTTGAGTCATAAACCACTAAAGCTGCAGGCAAAATACAGACAGACAGCAATACTATAGACAAATACACAGCATCTCATTTAGATTTCTATAGCAAAGAAATACATTTATAAAGTTTGACAACTGAAGAGCTCATATGCAAACCCTCTTAGTGCGTCTGACATGTTTTCTTATAAATTAGCA
Source organism: Misgurnus anguillicaudatus (assembly GCF_027580225.2). NCBI lineage: Eukaryota > Metazoa > Chordata > Actinopteri > Cypriniformes > Cobitidae > Misgurnus > Misgurnus anguillicaudatus. The sequence continues at coordinate 37,202,613 of NC_073340.2, read as the reverse complement.
TATTTTGTCTTAATGGTTGAGAAGCTTTGCACCTGAGCTCCTTAAATGATGCTTGTCTTTCTAGCTTGTCACTTTATCGTCTAGCTTTTTTGTATATTTTCCCACATATGTATATTTTAAGTAACTAGCAGTGCTGTCTATTATATTCTGTCTATTGTGTGTGGAGACGCAATCAAGAAAGTTTTTTTTTTAATTGTAGTTTGTACGCATAAGAAAAATTACGTAAATGTTTCACTTTCACATTACAATGACAATCTAAGATTAGAAATCTCCTTCATTGTCTTCATGATAAACGTGTGTGTGTCTGTTTGACAGGATTGTTGAAAATGTTTGACATTCCTGCGGGTGCGCGGCACATCATGATCGAAGAGAACGACACATCCCCACATTTCATTGGTGAGTTTGTAGTTGTTAAATCGATGACTAAGCTCAGAGCAGTCATCAATAAAAGTTAAGAGCTTTTCTGCAATCTCAACCAACACTTCACGTAAAACAAGATTCTGCTGAGATTCTCTCACTGTTTTGTGTTGTAAGAATCGTATGAAAATTGAGCTCAGATCAGCTCGTGCTGAGAGATTGAAGAAGTTTATATAGTCAGATACATGTGGATTAAAATCTGTTCAGACATTTTCAAAGAATACTTACTGTTCTGTGACCTGCATGCTCCCAATCTCAATGCATTTCGTGCTAAAGTCATGAAATGTTTGATATATTTATTTGTGTTCATAGACATGAGTTTCTTGTTTTTTGGTGTGTCTAAGCACAAATTCCAATATTTTGTTTTTTGTGTCCCCTAGCAGTAGCACAACTTTTTTGTATTGTTTTTTTATTTTTTTTCTCTTAACTGCAAAAATGACTTTCTTACTTACCATTTTTGTCTTGTTTTAAGCACAAATGTATACAAATTCTCAAATGAAGATTTTTATTTTTGATGAGCAAAATGACCTAAGAAAATAAGTCTAGTTTTAAAACAAACAATATTAAATTTAAGTGAATTTGTGGATTAAACGAGCAAAAAAGTCTGCCAATGGGGTCAGCAAAAAATCTTGAACTTTTTCTTAAACACTTAATTCAAGAAAAATTTGCTTACCCCATTGACAGATTTTTTGCTTGTTTTATGCACAAGATCACTTAGATCCAGTATTTTGTGTCTAAAAACTAAACTTATTTTCTTGTTTTGCTCATCACGAAAAAGCATCTTAATTTAAGAATTTTGAGAAATTTTTACTGAAAACAAGACAAAAATACTAGGCAATTTTTTTCTTGAAGATCATTTTTTGCAGTGTCGTTTTTATACCATTGTTGCTTGGGATTAAAATGACTTTCAAACACCAAATCTAACCCCAGTGACAATATAAAAATCAGAAGAAACAAAATAAGCCAATACATAAAATTACATCCTAACACAAACCCCAAATCTAACCCCAACCCACAATATTTTAAAACTAGAAAAAAAGGAAAACCAATAAATAAAAAGACACAAAAAGACATTCATGCTCCAGAAATGGAAAAAAACGAGGAAAATTGTGTGCATTAACACGAATAAATAAATCAAATATTTCGTGCGAAAGTCATAAAATATTTATTTATTTGTTTTCATGGACATGAGTTTCTTCTTTTTTTGTTTTACTAAGCACAAATTCCTATATTTAGTTTTTCATGTCCCTTAATACAACTTTTTTGTACCCTTTCTTAGTATTTTTGTCTTGTTTAAAGTAAAATATCTAAAAATTCTTAAATTAAGATGCTTTTTCTTGATGAGCAAAACGACTCAAGAAAATAAGTCTAGTTTTTAGACCACAAATATCAGGTTTATGTGATTTTGTGCATGAGACAAGCAGCAGATCTGCCAATGGGGTAAGCATTTTTTTCTTGATTTTTTCTTGAATGTAGTGTTTAAGCAAAAGTGTCAGGATTTTTTTGCTTGCCCCATTGGCAGATTTATTTGCTTGTTTGGTCCACAGGTTCACTTAAATTTGATAGATTTTATCTAGTGACTGGACTTGTTTTCATAGGTCATTTTGCTCATCAAGAAAAAAACATCTTCATTTTATGAATTTTTAGATATTTGTACTGAAAACAAGACAAAAATACTAAGTAAGAAAGTCATTTTTTGCAGTGTAGTTTTTTACTAATCTAACCCCAACCCAAAGTGACAATATAAAAATCAGAAGAAAAAAATAAGCCAATACATAAAATTACATCCTAACACAAACCCCAAATCTAACCCCAACCCACAATATTTTAAAACTAGAAAAAAATGGAAAACCAATAAATAAAAAGACACGAAAAGACATTAATGCTCTTTGAAGTGAAATAAAGATGAAAATTGTATGAACACGAATAAATAAATCAAATAATTCATGACTATAGCATGAAATGGCTTGAGGTAGGGTTGGTGATCCTGACCCAACTCTTTGAGTTGAATGAGATTGTGATCAGTTGTGTATAAGACAACAAAAGCCATAACATGAATACAAACTCATTTATTGTTGCTCCACTCGTGTGACTCTGGTGTTTGTCAAGGGTCATTGTAGTGGACATTAATCTTCTTAAGACAACCTTATTAAGGTTAGTTGAAGTTAATTGAACTGTCAACATGGTTATAGCCAGGGTATGATTTGCTGGGGGGATTATCCCCACCTCTGGTCTTTATATCCCTGCCTCTGATTCATTATTTTTGGACAATATTTATCCCCCATGATTAATGATCATATAAATGGCCTGAAATAAACATAATAAATTGAAGTAAAAACACTGCAACACAAAAGTACAAACAACAGGAAAATGAAGAATGGAGTATGACTGTCAGCGCTTTTGCTCCTGTGGCAGTAACTCGTTGAAAACCAGCGGCGGTGTGTTTCTCTTTCAGCTGTAAAAAATCAGCAGAGCAAAAGTTTCATCTTAAATGCTAAAGGTGAAGAAACAAAGTCTATGACCTTCATCGAGAACGGCCTGGAGTGGGAATATTCACTAACAAACAACAGCGAGTCGCTGAAAACCATCGGACCGCTGCATGAAGGCATTGAGGTTTTGGTGAGCGAGACACTAAAGTAAAGTATAATAAAGGGTTTATGGATACGACAGGTGTTCAGGTGATTGTGTTACTCTGAGCAGGTCGTCCCACAGGCCGAGGAGACCAAAATCAGTTTGAGCTACAAATACATCATTCATGAAGATCTTCTGAAGGGAATCCCCCCCAACAACAATGTGCTGATGGCTGAACTGGACACTTACGATTGGGCTCTGAAGAGTTGGTCGCCCTGCTCAAAATCCTGTGGTGGAGGTGTGTTTATCATTGATATGTATTAGACAAACACGCATCATTAACATGTTTGCTGAAGATGTGATGACTGATGTAATAATCGATTGGTTTGGGTTGACCGTATCTTTAAAAGGTAACAGGCTTGTTTGTGTTTTCAGGGCTTCAGTACACCAAATACGGCTGTCGGAGGAAAGGTGACGGACGTTTGGTTCACAGGAACTTCTGCGAGATCAACAAGAAGCCGAAGCCGATTCGTAAACGCTGTAATACAAACAACTGCAGCCAACCCATGTGAGTCTTTCAGGATATCTAGTACACATCAAACTGATGATCTGTGGTTGGTCAAGTTTTGAGCATCATCTGGGTTCATTTTTATGTGCTAAAGCCTTTTTGTCCGATCCATCGTAAACTGGATAATTCTGATTTATTGTTCATGCACAAGAAGAAAAACAGAATTCTCATTTTTTTGCACGTCTCATTCAAATATGTGAATATTTAAAAGAAATTGGCTCATAAAACATTACATATTTATCACAAATCTGTCTCTGGTAAGGTGAGATTTGTGTAAAATTGGTAAACAAGCGCTGCTTTGTTTATGTTTTGTATCCCAGCAGTCCCCAACTCTTTCGGTTTCTCGATTTGAGTAATGACCACCGACTACTGCCACCTGCTTGTATTATTACTGTAATATCAGCAAATGCAGAGAAGTTTGAAGGTTTTGTTTATTATGTTGCTCAATAAGTTTTCAGGTAATAAATGCATTCAGTTTTCAAATGATCTTAATTATTTAAAGGTCAGTGTCAACTGTGGTGGTACAGTATGTTTAATGATTGTATATCTGTAAATAAAGGCTTTGTTACTGTGCTCATTTTCTGATGCAACTCGGGGTTCAGTCTTGCAATTTTATCATCAGAAATAAAAGGGTTGCACAATGCACATCTCCAAAGTCTCCAAAAGTACTCAACTGTACGAATAATAATTGCTACCGTTGTCAGAATGACTCTAATGCTTTTCACATCAGTCACACGGCAACTGTATGTGTCAGAAAGACACCCTCTTAACAAAAGTGATCCCTGCGAGCAAACGTGTCTTTTGCATCTTTTTTCCTTGGCTTTAAGGCTTTTTTGTGGGAATCGGATGTGTTCATACCGAAGTCAGATGTCCTCATATCAGAATTGTGTCTCATTTAGAACCACATTCCTAAGTGGCTCAGATCAGATATAAATATTGGATCTCGTTAATATTTTTGTGTTTACACACGTGCAGCAATATCCAAAATGTGTCAGATGTGAGTAAAAAAATGTTTGTGCCTGTGTAAATGCAGCATATGACTTTCTATGGCATCAGAAACAGTCTGCAATGAGACTGCATGGAGCGCAAATGAATATTTTAAAAATTCTAAAATCAAAATGTACACGGCAAAAGATTATTTTCAAGAAAAAAATTTCTTAGTATTTTTGTCTTGTTTTCAGTAAAAATATCAAAAAAATTGTAAAACAAGATGCATTTTCTTGATAAGCAAAATGACCCAAGAAAATGAGTCTAGTTTTGTAAACAAAAATATCAAATTTAAATGATTTTGGGCATAAAACAAGCAAAAACATCTGTCAATGGGGTAAGCAAATTTTTCTTGAATTTAGTGTTTATTTAATGTTCAAGATTTTTTTGCTTACCCCATTTGCATATTTTTTTGCTTGTTTTATGCACAAAATTTGTTATTTTTGCAAACTCACATAAATTGTATATTTTTGTCTAAAAACTATTTTTTTAAAACTATATTTTTGTCTTATTTTCTTAGCTCATTTTGCTCATGACGAAAATTCATCTTTATTTCATTTTTAGATATTTGTACTGAAAACAAGACAAAAATACTAAGTAAGAAAGTCATTTTTTGCAATGCATGAAGAATTAAAAACAAAGATACCAATAATCTCAGACTGAGAGAGCTCAAGAATTTAATCCCTAATAAATTAAAGGTTTGTCATCAAAAAGATTAAATGGACCATATCAGCCCCTCATTTAAAAAGCAGGCGTACAGATTTGATTGTAAAGTGTGGGTACGCAAAAATCCACAACAAAGTCCATATTTATTAAAATTGTCTTTGACGTGGAAAAGTGCTTAGCACCACGTCAGTGTCTGAACAGACAAACGCACTTTTGCTTGTCCGATTGCTGCAGATTTTTTGGCAATATAAGCCATTCTTGCTGCTCAAAATTGGGGTTTAAACATTGACAAGCGCTTTTTTATATGTCTATGACATTAATTAGGCATCATTTAAAGGCGGAGATCTGAAACTCCTCAGCTGCGCACAAGTTCAAGATCATTTGCGATTTATAGGGGTACGCGCGTTTTCTGTGCGTACGTTCATTCTATGAATCCCACGTGGGCATTTTTGATAAATGATTGTAAGATCAAATGTAGGATGGATTCTAGGCAGTATTTTATAAATGAAGCCCCTGTAATCGGCTTATTTTGATGACTAAAATGTTTCTGTTTTGCAGAAACATCTGAGACATTTATTGACATATAAAACACTTCTCATTGTAATCTCTCTTCCTCTGTGTTTGTGTGAACTATAGTTGGGTCGTAGAGGAGTTTGGTCCATGCAGTAAATCCTGTGGTAAACCTGGATATCAGACTCGAGTGGTTCAGTGTATGCAGCCCTTACAGAACGGCACCAACAAACCCGTTAACACGAAAAACTGCATCGGTGAACGTCCAGAGAGCCGCAGGTCCTGTAACACAAGCGTCTGCCCGTCTCAATGGAGGACAGGAGCCTGGTCTCAGGTGTGTGTTCATTACTGAGATCTGTCTGTGTTTGAATGTGTCGAGAAAGAGAGAAAGTCAATGCCTATACAAGAGAAAATGCAACACAAACAAGAGACAAAATGTACTTTGACAACCTGCTTTAATACAAATGTGTTTCTCAAACAGCTTCATACTGTATTTATCTCATCACATCAGGGTTTAGAGACAGACGTCTTTTATCTCCAGCAGTGTTTGGGGACACAGATGAGATGTTAGTCACATTTAAATCCAAATATAAAAAACATTTAGAGACCAAAGAAAAACTGCACGACTCTTATCAAGTGTAATTAAAGATGCTGTGCACTGCAAAACATGACTTTCTTACTTAGTTTTTTTGTCTTGTTTTCAGTGGAAAATCTAAAAATTCTTAAATCAAGATGTATTTTCTTGATGAGCAAATGACCTAAGAAAATAAGTATAGTTTTTAGACAAAACATATCAAATTTAAGTGAATTTGTGGATTAAACAAGCAAATAAATCTGCCAATGGGGTAAGCAAAAAAACATTTTTCTTAAACACTAAATTCAAGAAAAATTACCCCATTGGCAGATTTTTTTTGCCTCGTTTTATGCACAAAATATTTGATATTTTTGGGGTAAAAACTAGACTTATTTTCTTGGGTTTTGCTCATCAAGAAAAAGCATCTTAATTGACAAAATTTTTTGATATTTTTACTGAAAACAAGACAAAAATACTAAGATTTTTTTTCTTGAAAATCATTTTTTGCAGTGTGCAAGAAAAATTCAGCAAAAAAATGTCTTATTTCATTGGCAGATTTTTTGGCTTGTTTTAAGCACAAATTTGCTTTGTGAATTTGATGTGTTTTCTTAGGTCATTTGCTTATCAAGGAAATGCATCTTTATTCAAGAATGTTTGGATATTTCTACTGAAAACAAGACAAAAATACTAAGTAAGAAAGTATTTTTTTTTGCAGTCTGAGTTTATAAAGAGCTCCAGCGATGATGATGGTTAGCAGCAGGTGGATGAAGATGTTTTTAAATCAGTGTCTTTACAACAATTTTCTCTTTTTATGCTTAACTCATTCCCCGCCAGCCTTTTATAAATAAGTTGCCTGCCAGCATTTTTTTGTGATTTTCATAAAAGTTTCAGAAAATGCCTTCTTCTATAAATATATAGACATACAAATATCAAATGAAAGAACAAACCCTCTACTTTCAAAACAAAAAACAAAACAGGGAAAACATTTCATCCTATCTTCATTTGTTTTTTTATTACCTCTTAAATATGGGTAGGTTTCTTGAAAAATAACACATTTTGAGCAAAAAGCTGAAATAATTGCATTTTTATAAAAGGATTTTGTTAGAGATCAGATTCAGAACTATCATCAAAACATACACATAGTTTACAATTTATTAATTTCGTTTTTGCTTCAGTTTTTTCAATCAAGTGTATAATACTGGAATTACAGATAACCATAAACATTTGTCAGTAAAGGTTTATTGTCAGGGAAATGTTTAGTGATATATTGTGTCAGAGGAAATGACTTCACTCATAAGTTTAATTAGACCGAATGAAACATCCGATTGATTTTCTGTCAACACATTGACAGCAGCATCACTCTTTATAATCACTGCAAATACACACAACACAAACACAACAAGGACACATCACACATTTATGACAGATTAAAACATAAAACTCATAACCTGCAGTCAGAAGCACTGTTACTTATAATACTGTACAGTATATATTATTTGTACTGTATGTATAACATTTACTGTATAGAAGTTATAATTTATTTATACATGCACTTCATATGTGCAAACTCTATGTAATGTTTTTTTTTAAATATATGAGTTTAAATGGTGTAATGCAGTCTCCAACATGGTGCCCATGGGTACAAGGTTGGCCGCACGGAGTCTGTGAGTTGCCCACAAAAGCACATTCTATTGATAGCCTCATTTATTTATTACATATTTATATATGCTTGCCTTCTTTATAAAAATAGTAGTCCTCCACATTGTTTTATCCATTGTGTTAGCCCTTGCCCACAAAACGGTTAAAGACCTTTAATTGTTTATTCAAGTACACATATAACACATACCTTTACATTTATTCCTTCAACACATAGACTGTTTTAAAAGTTAAATAGCTCATTTAAGTGTTTATTCTTGTACAGTAATGACTTGTGAAGGTTAAAGTAGATAAACAATCTGAGAAAAGAGCAGTAAACTGTTGCAGCGCTGTAAATAAATGTGAGTGAATTATTTCGGTGTGATGTGTTTACTGTGTTTACCGTAGTGCTCAGTGAGCTGTGGTGATGGTATTCGACAGCGTCAGGTCATCTGTAAAGCGTCAGACAGCAGCCCGGGTCAATGTGATACAGAAAAACCAGAATCTGTGTCTGTCTGCAAACTTAAACCCTGCACAGGTGAGACGGCAGACTGAAGTTAAACATCAACTACTAGAAGATGTGCGGTGAAAGAGTCGTTCATTGTGTGAGATTAAATGAATCATGATGAATCGTGTTTCTGTTGTTGTTTTTCAGGAGAGTTTCCTCGACCGACTGCTGGTAAAGATTTACTCCACAATTTCACCACCGAGGGAGAGAAACGCCTGGAAAACACTGTGGATAAAATCTCTAGTAAGTCATTCATGGTTAGCTCCGTGTTTATTCAGATGATTTATTTCTTTACCTTTGATTATAGAGGGATTAAAGAGCAAATGTCAAATTTTCTCTGGCTTTATTTTTGTAGAGATTAAATATGATCATGATTATATCACCCAGCACACATCTTCACCACTAAATCAACATCATTTCAGATATCATTCATGTTTAAACAGCACAGGAGAGGAACACATTCAAGTTTCATTACTGGGGTTTGTTTAAATCAATTATTAGATAAAAAACAAACTGATGAAGTATTTATAAGTAAAGTGAATGTATTTTGTTTAAGAATGTTTAGATATTTTTACGGGAAATAAAATTTAAAAAAAAAATGATTGAGAAATATATATTTATAGTAGTGCTGGGCAAAGATTAATCAAAATTAATTGCATACAAAATAAAAGTGGTTTTCTTGCATATGTGTGTAATTATTATGTATATTTAACCACACATTCATTTCATAAATATTTTATTTATTTTTTATTTACATATTTTTTATTTATTTTTATATAATATAGTATACAAAAATATAAATAAATGAATATATATAGACATGTAAATGTTTCTTAAATACATACATGAATTTGTGTGTATACATAATGATTAGACACAGCAAACACTGATATATTATGCCAAAAATCACTTTTATTTTGTATGCGATTTATCTTTGCCCAGCACTAATTTATAGGTTATTCACAAGCTGACCTCTCAGAGCGCAGAGCTGTGATTGGTTACCTCAGAATTAAATGACATCATCCGGTCTTCCCAGAATTCTCTGCTTTATATGGAAGTACTGTATATGAAATAGGATTTGTTTAAAACTCCCATAATACATGCTGATCTCATGTTAATCTTGAGTACCTATAGATTAATATTACATCCTTCATATATCCAAAGAGTCTTAAGTTTTATCAGATTTATAAAACACAGATCAGGGGGAAGGGCGAGTCACGAGCAAGCAAAACACGCAAAACATCCCACTATCTGGATAACTTAAGTTATGATTCCCTACATGTTTGTGTCTTTTACATTAAATCGCTAACAAAACACAGACATTATATGCAGTTTTACTTACCGCCTCTGACTCATGAACCGTTTGGAGCCACCCCATAGTGATGGGGATGAGACCGCCTATGCTGAGTCCGAGTCGAGACCGTGTCCGTTGGGAGTCTTTTAGGAGTCGAGAACGAGTTGAGACCAAGACCATAAAAACGTGCCAGTTTTCATTTTTCATGATTTATTATTATTTATTATTCATTTTTTCATGAAATGAAATCTTCATCTCATTTGTTGCTTTCTTTCTCGATCAGATGAGCCGTGTCTCGGTGATAAATCGATCTTCTGTCAGATGGAGGTTCTGGCCCGCTATTGCTCAATCCCGGGCTATCAGAAGTTGTGCTGTGAATCCTGTAACAGAAAGTCAGGTTTCAGTACAGTATCACCAGACCTTCACCCTCCATTCTCCTGGCTTCCTGATTTCACTTTTCCTTCAGTAACGAGTCCCGATCCGACACGGCAAACGTCTGTTACTCCGACCACAGCAGCTCCACCCACATACACCACTAAAGCAAACGTCAGAAGACCGCCGCGGCCCACCGTCACGAGCTTTACCTCTGCCGTCACGAGCCGTAAACCGGAGGAAGCGTCTTCTCTCCCCACATCCACGAACGCCTCGTATACACTTACAAGTGTTTCACAGTTCACAACCTCACCTCTACCTCCAGAGTCCAGCACACGACCACCTCACCAAAACCCCGGCAGTGAACAAAATGGACTCCAAAACCAGAACAGCACTTTGAACTCAATCCCTACAACCAGGAGAAATAGGAACGATTCGTCAGGGGATGAGAATGACCCAACGAACAGGAACTCACCAGTCACATGATCACGATCCCGGCTGTCCAGTAGCACAGTAATACACATTCACAGTGTTTGTTGTCTTGATAAAAACATTTATAAAACAAGATACACTTACTTGAAGGACAATTGTAGACTTTTTTCAACAAAATATTCAATATATAAGTTTATGTTTGAAAAGAAGGGTTGTTCAGTAATTGAATAGTCTTTATTTGTTCATCTCAAGTAAATGTATCTTGTTTCAAGGACATATAAAGAGTTTTTTTACTTGAAGACAAGTGAAAATCCTAGATAAGAAGAATAGATTTCTCAGCGTGAAGGTTATTTGCATGCTGATGACATCACCTCTCCGAGCTGTGATTGGTTACCTCAGCTTACATTTATATGGTGGTCAATGAAATGAAAGCAAACATTTAAAGGTGCTGTTATTTAAAATGTTTGGGTTATAAACCGTGTCGAAATGCAATGACTGCATCTGTAACATTGATTTTGTTGCGAGCGCAGTTTTGTGTTTCTAGAATCTGCTGTCTTTGAGTCTATGACAGGTGCAACCATCATGTTTCTCTTACATCAGGATCATTTTCTCATTGATTATCAGGTGGTTATGTATTATTATTATTATGATTGTCATGTTGTGACAAGATTAACATCCATCAGGAATAATATGGGTAATGATTTCTCCGTCTGAACTACAGGCTTCATGTCACCGTGGTGTTAATGAAGTTTACTTGATTTTAACCGATGACTCTCAAATGAATGAAACCAATGTGACGCATCTGTTCACCTGTGAAATGACAAGCACCTGTAATGCATGTCCTGCAGTTTGTTTTTTAGTTTTGCTCGTGTATGCTTTAAAAAGAAAAAGGTTTGATATTTTTAATGGCTGTGTTTTTCAGGTGATGTATATAATGTAAATATAATACAGGTTTGAGCGGGGGGGCAGAGGTCAGGATTAGGCCCTGCTCGTCCTCTCTGTGGTTTTATCTAATTTCTGTATTGTATAGTACTTGTATATACATGAATGAGAGCTTTAAGTGTTAATATTTATTACATTTTTAATTTGTAGGAAAATTAAATATAGGAAAATATACACCAAAGAATCTGAGAATTTGCCGTATTTTTTCAATCCGCTTTCCATCTCCCATCCTCAGATAGGCCATCACGAGTCTGATATTTGTCATTTTAACAAAACACATTTCTTATACTGTACGTCCTTACATTTTCAGAGCTTTATTTACTCTTCTTCATCATTTTTAGCCTCATATGTCGTGTTGAATGAAAATAATTTAAAGACAAATTTTAGTCATTTAATTTTGTCAAGTCTCCACGTTTATACGTTTAAACTAAAATGTTTCCAACAAAATGTTTTCTTCAGTTTTGCTTAAATGACTGATCCTCAAGATCACACAGCATTGGTTTGAAGTTCAACACCGCATCATTATTTCGTGAATTTGATCTGTGTTTTTAATTTTTCATTAGATTATATATATGAAGAGCGCTTCTGTTCATCTTTTAAGGTCATCTGCAGATTATTTCAGGTAAAAGCATCACTCATGTGCTTCTAGTACTGTATGTCTGTGAGTTTTATGACACACATCGCCTGTCAGATTTGTCATTTGCCCTTTTTAAGTATAAAATGAAGTTTAGAGAACACACGCTGTGTCTGTCACTTAATTATTTCTTTCAACCGACACAATCTCCTCTACTCATCTGCACACACATTACGTCTACAAATCTTCTTAGTGTTTATTCCAAAAAGATTTTTAAAAAATCATATTTTTCAACATATTTTGGGTCTTAGTGTATTAAAGATTTTTCAGTGCATGTTTTTTTTTAAATCAAGTCTTTCAATAAAATTTAATATTATCCCTGAAAAATGTTTACATTAATGATATACTGGGAATGAGTTGCACATTAGCATTGACATTAATGTCAGTAAGTGATAATAAGTGTTACTAAAAGGACAACATCACTTCTGCTGGATATTTTAACTTATATCATTTAATCTTACATCATGGGTTGCAAAAATAATTTAATAAAACATGATAAAAATGTATTGTCATTTGAAATAATCAAATATTTTCTTTATTGGTTACTGATGTAACTTGATATGAGTTGATAATCAAACTCTGACGGAGTTATTTTGAGGTGTATGTTGCATGGCTGTGTTCCTATTTCAATCTGATGAAGATCTGCTTGCATCATCCTCATCATCACAGAAGCGTCAACCGGGGATTGGACCGCTCACGTCTGCGCATTCAGGCGGTGCCGCAGATGTTTGGTGAAGTCCAGCTGAGCTCGTGGCAGAGCTTTGTTCACCAGTGACTTTGGCAGCCAACCCTGTCTCAAAAAAATGACAATATGAGAGCTGAGATGTTATGTGTATACACTACTCAATCCATATGGAAAAATTTTATGTCATTTAAAAAAAAAAAAATGGCCAAAAATATGTATTGAAGTATATTTTGAAATATGTTTATAAAAATGTATTTTTCAGCAATATAATTTTTTGGCAATTTTTGTATATTTTGAAAAATCGTATAAAAAATAAATATATTTTAAAGCATTTATATTCACGTCGCATTGGAAGAAAAACTGTGTATGTTACAAACCTGTAAAAAGATTAAAGTGAAATATATTTTCACTGCAAAAATATACTTATACAATATACATTTTATTCTAAAAGTTGTGTATAAAATGTATAAATTATATTTTATATTTTTTCCGTACTTATTGTCCTAAAATACATTTTAAAATATATGTTAATATATGAAGGTTAAAACTAAATATATTTTAAAAATATATTCAATTAATATTTACTCTCTACAAAATTAAGCATACATTTAAAACATATTTTTGGCCAAATATTTTTTTTTCACTGAAACAATCCAGTGTATTCATTTTAATTAATAAAGACAATATTAGGTTTATATTTATCTGTCCTTATTAGTCGAGAGCAGTGTTGGGTGTAACTATTTACTAAGTAATTAGTTACTGTAATTTAATTACTTTTCCCTTGAAAAAGTAAAGTAAGAGATTACTCTTATTTTTATTGTAATCTAATTACAGTTACTTCTGATGTAACTAAATACTTTGTTTGGAATGTAAAACAATTATGTATAATATAGTGGATTTAACATGGTTTTAGTTTACAATTCTCACATAAACTGTTTGATTATTAGCATTAATATTAATGAGATGCTGGCTGTTTATTAATACGTAATAGCACATATTAACCAACCCAACACTGGTCGAGAGGCAACCTTCTGATCTCTCTGTTGAAGCCAATACAGCAGTGATTTAAACTGCAATTCATTAACTGGCTGCTAGAGGCTCCAAAAGGGAGTGAATTTTTTAAAATCATCTGTTTAAATGATATTAAGCCTTAAAGTTCTGCATAATTAAGGGCGTGGTCACTTGAGTGAGCAACCACCCACATCCCGCCTCTTTACCCATTTTTGGTAATCCGCGAGTGATGCGCGGTGACGCGATGCTAAAATGGCGACGGCAAGCCCTGCCAACGATTGGCATCAAAAAACCTCTTCACAAACCCACGATTAACATCACAGACACTACATCCATATTGTTTACAGTCTGTATTAGTCCATATTTTTAGGGTCTCTCTCTTTTAATACCTTGACATCCATGTTGAGCAGCCAGATGAAGCGACTCTTCCCCGGTTGATGATGGAGCTTGTGCAGGATTATACAGGTGGGTCCATCTTCAGCCCTACAAACAAACAAACATGACAAGAATTTTTATCGAGAGGAACATCATGAAACACTTACAATGAGATCCTCATTAGAAGAAGAATCAGTGATTAACCTGACGAACCCCTGCTGGGGAGGAAGAGACTCGAATCGTGTCGCAGCTCCACCCAAGTAAACACGTGACTCGCTCCTGGACGAATGTCTGACGCTCAGGAAGTCCCGCTGGCCAATGAGGTTTCCCGCCGTCTCTGCCGACACCTCGTGAGTAACCATGGTGTTCTTCCCCACCTGCTTCAAAACCTGCCATATTAAAACATCTTCTGTTAATTACAGATCACAGCTAACCTCAACAAACCTGCTGGAAGAGATGAAATGTCAGATGACAGATGTTCATTAACACATGAATCTCGCAGCTCTGCCTCCTGATCTCAAACTGGAATAGTTTTAAATAAAGATCTGTAGATCTTCCTGACCACAGTATATGCTGTGCATTCTGGGTAAACAATTTATTCTGTACGTGTCTGTATTTGAGCCCATGATTATCGGTAGCAGAAAGCTTAAGCATCTCTTCTCATAGTCTGTTTTATGGTGAGCTCTCAGACTCAGAAGGAAAATCCACAGATTCACACTGAGAACCTGAAGAGCAAACACTTCAGATTGAAGAAATGGACGTTTGTGAATTTTAACTTTCTATACCTTCTTAGTCTTTGTTCATGTGTGAAACCCAGAGAAGGTTACACTGTGAATTCATTACATCAGCTCACGTCGGTCTTTAATCCCGGATGGAGGGATTTTCAGGTCTTACTTTGATGGAGCGGATGGTTGGGTTCCAGCGGTGCATCTCCTCCACTCTCAAGAAGAGAATCTCGTAGAGTTCATCCGGGGACGCGTCCAGTTCGGCCTCCAGTCGAAAAACTTTCCGGTTCCCCTTGAGTACTTTACTATAGATCACATCTCCATTCTTCTGCAGAAATAAAACGTGCGTCATTTAGTAAATGTGTCTGGCTAGCTGTAGACCGGATCACTTTAAATGTAATGACAATAACCTCTGCCAGCTCGAGTTTCCATCCTTCTTTAGACTCCACGATGTCAAGAGCTTCATTCAGAGCCTCTTCACCTTGTCTAAAGTAGAAAGCGTCCTCGTGTCCCACTGCGATCTTCTGGGCCTCCACAGCGTCTGTCTCAATATACATTTACTCAATGAATAATCCTCTTTTAAAATGTTTGATATGTAACTTCTCACTATCCAACTTTTTCAAGTACACTTTTATTGAACGTCCTCTGTATCGTGCAATTTACAAAATAAAAGTAAACTTTATATATTGACATACCACACTTAAAATATGTAAACATCATTGTATTGGAAATGCATTTGATTTTATAAGCAAAACATGTTACAAAAAATGTAAACATGCTAAAACAATATACAGTCAAAAAAATGAAATGATGGGTTTAATTAAAAATATTATGTCAACAGGTTCCACACAATTTGTTTAAGTAATCTCAACAAACAATAATTTAGTTCATTTTTACAAAAGATAGTAAACTTAACAAACCTTAGTAGAGACAATAAATAAAAATTGAGTTGTACATGTAAAATTTTATTAATGATGACACAAAATTTGAATAATGCGATTTTATAAACGCCAACCCTTTTAATTCAAATTTAAGTCCACTTCTTTTTTTATTACAGTTAACTAAACATATCACAAACAGATTTGAAATGCAATGTAACATTCCAAATGGTTTGTTTGTTTGTTTTGTTCTAAAATATATTAGAACAAATTAATTGATTCATATTTATTTCTCACGTACCTATCTAATGGTGCTACACTTCTGCAAGAGGGTGCCGAACAACAAATACCCATAATACACTGCAAAATCCTTAGCCAATGAGATGCAAGTCTGTATTGGTTTTATTAATCTGTTACTTTTATGCAACAATGTTATGTTGGCTGAACAATTCATTTTTAAGTAAAGCTGACAAGACACACTTTTTGTTGAATGAACTAGATTAAATTAAGTTCACTTTGTTAAGATTTTTTTAACTTATCACAACATGAAAGAATTACGTAAAATTGGCAAATGTGAAAGTTATTTTTTTATGCATCAGAAGACATGTTTTATTATGAGATCATATTTAATGATATCTATAATGTTTGGGTGACTGAAGTGAATTAGTTATTTTTCGACAGATGAAATGTGAATGTGCACGCTCACTGTTAAACTTCTGAACACAGGATCTCCTGACAGCACCGCTCCATTCAGGAATGGTAAAGTGAGTGATGCTCTGCAGGTGTGCAAGATCTTTTCCCAACGCTGCCACCGCCGCACGCTGCAACCCTATGGGAAATAAGATGGAGAATACATCATAAATCAAATTAAATGACCAAAGCCAACACACTACTGAAAAAAACTCATCTGGTAAATATTCATATGTTACCTGTCATGCTGCGTACGTGTGGATAAGAGATTCCACAGCAGAGCTTCACCACAGCCGGCAGCATGATGTGTCCCACTGAGATGGCCGGAGAGAAGAAGGACAAAATTTGGGTTTTATAGAGTCCTCTCAAGGACACGACACTGATAACAGCTTCATTTCCAAGATAGGATTCAGTGCAGCTTTGCCTCCAAGGTTGCATTCGAACAGGATAAAGAAATTTTGAGGTTTAGAGAGCTGAAACTGATTTTAAAAAATGAGAAGAATGTGCTACACCGAAAACGATGACAAGAAGTTTGACAAAAAATAACATTCTGTAAAAGATGTCAAAATAAACTCAAAAATATCTCCTTTAACTGTACTTCTATAAAACCACTAACAGCACCAACCTGAAGGTGAAAATAAGTGCTTTCCTTTTATTCTCTCCAGGTCAACAAAACTACATTTCTAAGAAGACTTTTTCCTCTATAAGGGGTTTGATATTTTTATGCCTCACCGGCTCTTTTTCTTCCTAACATCTGCAGATCCTAACATTGACCATCACCTCTGTTAAATACTGACCCTGATGAAAACCTTCCTCTCTTTCGACCTCATCTCTACAACACACATCAGAAGCCTGAATGCCTAAAAAGAAAAATCTTACAAATGAAGATATTATGCATTATAATACAAGGTCACAGATTCATTCAAAACATTACAAAGAAAGAGAGAATCTTTCACCTGGGGTGACAAATTCATTTGTCATTTGGTATTGTTTATATAATGACACATTAGGCAGAATGAATTAAAAATGAAAGAAACATAATACACTTCTGTCATTTTACTCCATTCATTTTTTAATCATTTGAAATTTTTCCTTCGAACGCATTACCATTTCTATGGAGCTTGGCTGAAAGGTTTGTGTTAAATTTTAAGTATTTTTTACAGGGTGTCCTTTCTCCAGCAATCATCTACCATACAGAAATACTTCCACCATCCATTTAATTTACAATAAAGTAAAATCATTTCTTGCATATTTTTATTCAAACAGATATTCCCCAGATAACACACATATATCGCAGAGACGTCTGCTAAAAATTGTTTCATCTTCTGTAAGATTGGCAGTGAACATTGATAAATAAGACATATGCCCTATCTCTACATGACGTCTTGATGATGTTTTTCGAAATCCTTACGTGCTGCATGCATCGCCAGAATATCTTATATGCGAGCAATGAAAGACCTCAAAGCTCAACTTATTTCAGTTTTACACAAATTTCTAGTTTGATTGTATTTAAAACAACAAAAAGATTGAAAATATGTATCAACTGCATCTAATTCATGACCACATTTGCCAAAGAGAAATTTTAATGCATAAAATATAATAATTATTATATAGCCTACCCCATATTAGG
The DNA here is from genome assembly GCF_027580225.2 of Misgurnus anguillicaudatus. Lineage (NCBI taxonomy): Eukaryota > Metazoa > Chordata > Actinopteri > Cypriniformes > Cobitidae > Misgurnus > Misgurnus anguillicaudatus. Next base: position 37,184,509 of record NC_073340.2, on the reverse strand, counting down.
ATTAAGCAGTCACGTGCCCCAGCAAATGTCATTATTATATAAAACTACCCCCACACAATGAATATCAACATTGTGTTCAATAACATGCATTTAAGTGATTTGACATGCACAAAACAGATTTTGGTTCTGTGATGTTGTTGGCAAAAAGCGTTTAGTGTTGACATTCACACAGCATACTGCATACTGTATAGCTCAGTGGTAGAGCATTCTGTTAGCAGCACAAAAGGTCATGGGTTCAAACCCAAAAAAAAAACAAAAAACGCTGGCAAAATGTTTGCCTTGTAATGCACCGTAAGTCACTTTGGATAAAAGCGTCTGCCAAATTCACAAATATACAAACATAATATACTGGCCATACCTGAGAACTTTTGTGTAAATGATGGGTGTTTTTTCACATTTTAATCACACGCCATTGCTTTGTGTTTATTACTTTTCTGTATGCTTCCCGGCAGTTTTGGAATGGTTGGACAAGGGTATGTGTTGGGAAGTAACCTACTCAAAGTTTGCCAAACAAAGCAGACAGTGTGTATAGTATCTCGTTTCACCCTACTATGATTAGGGATGAAACTAGGTGTACGGTGGGCTTTGGAGATAGCAACCAATCAAGTAGCAGCATCCCCAGTAAAGAAACCAATGAGAAGCTGGGCAGTCAAAATCCTACGGCGAAAAAGAAATGACTACACCGCCCATTGGCTGATGGATCGCCGCCAAAATAGACATGGCAACATCTCCATTACTCTTATAGCAACTAGAGGAAAAAATGCCATGTCGTCTGCACATCTCAAAACAAGTCTCGGGGAATTACCTTTCACAAGTAAGACTAAACAGTTGTTTCTGCTTGTTATTTTGATAGAGAGTTAGAAACTGGAGGCAGACAAGCTAAAGATACTGATATTTAGTCCATGTTTTTGGATGAACGATTGAAAGAGGGGGCACCTGTTGGGGTGTTTCAAATCAAACTGAACACCTGAAAACTGAAAGGGAGCAGAGGAAAAAGATGCTCACTTCCATTTAGACCTTGCTGAGATATGATTGGACAGAAAGACTTTAAAGGCGGGGCTTAGTTAAAGGTCAGTAAAATGTGAAAAATGTTGCTTTATTTTCATCAAGATTTACTTCTCAACTTTATTATTTTTTATTTGATTTGCTGTATAAGGACCTGAAGGTGACTGTGATGACTTTGACTCACCTCCGCTCAAATGGATTCATTAAAATCCATATCATTTATAATTGATCACATCATTAATTACATTGACCCGATAACAGACTGAAAGATTCAGGTCTACATCACATAACATTGTGTAGTTATTGATGGTGGCATAAAATATCCAATAATGTGATTAAAACATCAATCATTTTTGACTCATATTCAGTCATATATGCAATGTCATATACAGTGAGTCCCCATCAAATGTTTTAAAATATATCAGAATAAAGCAATAAACATGCAGTCATTCAGCACAGCGACCACATATGAATCAATGAGAAATCATTACACTACACAAGACTCATTACAGTTTATAACTGAGACAAAAACACAACCACTAAACCTATAACTCAAAATGTAGTGTACAGTAAAAACAACATTTGTTTATTTGAGAGAGATTTTTTGATTTTTAAATATCTCTTATTTATTCAAATATCCATAACAAAATGTTCTACAATACCATAATTGTTATAAATAAACAAAAACAATAAAATAATACAAACAGCACGATTTAGCTCAAAACAATCCCAAAAACCAGATTATTTTCCACAACAGTACATAAAACATCTTTAAAACAGCAGATGTTTATGAATTCCTCAATATTATTTGTGTTTAAATCAACTTTTAATCTTGCTTTCATCATCCTGACAAAAACATTTATTGCCTCAGAGTCCGAGGACTCTTCTATCTTATTTCTTTTGCTAACATAAATAGCCATTTTTGCTTGACCCATTACGAAGTTAAACAACTGACAGAGAGAGAGATGACCTTCATTAAAGGGATACTTCACCGATTTAGCATTCAGCTTTGTATCTGTAGAAACCCGGCAGTATTACTGAATGACCATGTTTCCCTCCATCATTTCCCCCTGAGAGGAGAGATATCTGCATTTTGGTTCTGCAAAAAAGTCCTCCGATGATGCAAAAATCGTCATATTACATCATCGGAGGACTTTTTTGCAGAACCAAAATGCAGATATCTCTCCTCTCAGGGGGAAATGAGGGAGGGAAAAATGGTCATTCAGTAATACTGCCGGGTTTCTACAGATACAAAGCTGAATGCTAAATCGGTGAAGTATCCCTTTAATAATAGTGTGCTGGTTTTTAAAATTGGGTTCTTATTCACGTTTAGCTTCTCCAGTCCAGTGCCTGCATTCATGAGCAAAAGAATAAGAATCATCTTTACTTCATAAATTATTCAAACACATAAATCAAAGTCATATTTTAATCCTGTAAGGTTAAGGGTTTCAATAACATCATCTTAACCACATTTGACTCTTATTGTTACATAAGAGTTTCTCTTTCGTTTATTCATCTCATTACCTCACTGTGGAGATGGTGTTTAAACATTTACATTAGATTTTAATTTATGCATTTAGCAGACCATTTCATCCAAAGCAACTTAACCATTTATCTTTAACAACAATTCATATTTATGAATTGCAATTATGCATGAATAACCTATTAAATGTTGCACCCTAGCTGTTTATTTATTTTTACATTTCCTTTATTCAAAAGTGTCTTAGTGTGTTCAAACTATACAGAGAGAGAGAGAGAGAGAGAGAGAGAGAGAGAGAGAAAGAAATGCATGTTTATGTTCACTAGGAATCAAACCCATGACCTTTGTGTTGCACTGAGCACCAGGATCACCTCACCTTTTATATGAATACATCATGATGTCAGTCAGTCCTGCATCTGTGTACACAGAAATATGAGCAGAAACACTAAAAAGTGCATGCCATTTTTACACAAAATCTTATTATAATCACCAACAATCCAGTTAAAGCAGACACTTACTGTACAGTTAATAATGTGCACTACAGTACAGATCATTAAATAAAGACCACACTCACAGTGTCAACACTCGGGCTATTATTACCCTATTACTGAAATAAGATGCAGTTGTTATGTGATCTGCATAATTATTTTACTGAATTGGGTGATAAGTTATTAAATAAATTATTTACATTCATAATGCAATGCTACATCAACAACATTTAGGAATGTTTATGTATAAAATGCAGAATATAAAGTGGTCTTCACTCCTGAAACGATCACAAGAGAGAGAGAGAGAGAGAGAGAGAAAGAGAGAGAGAGAAAGCAGACTCTTTCCTAGAGGATACATGCTTAATTTTCTGTTATCTCTGAGTTTTGAACAGGTGTCCTTGTGCAAGGGTAAATGACGTTGAAACTGAACTTCACCTGTTGACCACATGCTTAAACTCTTTAGTCTCTCTCTCTTTTTCTCTCTCTCTCTCACACACACACACACACGCACGCACGCACGCACGCACGCACGCATGCTCACACACATACTCACACATGCATGCTCACATTCACACCCACACATATTCATACACATGCTTACACACACACACACACACACACACACACACACACACACACACACACACACACACACACACACACGCATATTCATACACATGCTCACACACACACATAGTCACTATAACTCAAGCAATGCGGTGCATATGGGGCTGAACTTAAAAATATGCATGACATACTGATTAATATGACAATTCAGCTTCCTTATGTTCTAATCAAACACGTGTGAATCAGTCAGGGACCTTCATCTGAAAAACACAAAGAGATTTGTTAAAGCAGGAGGAAGATCTAAAGTGATGAATAATGAATCACAGCATTCCTCCTGAATCTGGAATATTCCAGCACTGCTCATTACGGATACGACTCTTATCAAACAGCGTGGATTTGTGACCTGAATTTGGTTTGTCAAATTAGTGAAACACTTCAGAAGTGTGTCGCTGAGTGATTTCAGGAACTGGATTCACACAGTCAAGAAAAATCATTTCTTCAAAGATGACAAAGCTGCTTTCCCTCGTGAACTTGAATAACTGGTTTTCTCGTGCAAATACATTTATGTATACAAAATTATTTCAATTATTCAGTTTATTCTGCAGATATGCGTTTGCTGATCAATGCATAGAAAATATCTAAAGTATCCTCACATCTGAACGGTATTCATGTGTCAATTATACATCAAGTGACTATTAATAAAACTTTTTGGTTATAATCCCAATACTTATTAATATTACACATCCCTGATTAAACACCAGGTTAAATCCCTGAATTTGCATGATTTAAATCAGGACAAAAGAAAGATTTTTAATAAACAATGAGAGAGAAACATGGCACACAAGTGCATCCTCCTGCTGCCCTGAGTGGAAAATCAGCTTTATGCATTTAAAGTGTGCACTAATGAGTCTGGACACAGCTGGAGAGTATTGACAGAGTTTGGGAGTCATCCAGCTCCCTACTGCTCACCTGTGACACTTTACCTGCTCTTCAGTCATTGCAAATGAACTGTGATTGGACAGGTAACTTTCTGTAGTAGATTAATAATGCTCCTTATGTTTGTCTCACCTCACATCTGTCTCACCTCACGTCTGGACCACCTTACCTCTCATCTGTCTCACCTCAGGACTTGTTAAATGTCTGTCTATCCAGTGGAGAAATGCAAATGATACTCTCTGTCAGTGCTCTGCTGTCAAACACATTCAATTGTTTGCAGTGCAAAACTTTACATTTTGAGGAGACTTCTGCTTTGCTTCAGTTAGTCTCAGCGCTGCATGATTAAAGTGATTTAGGTGGTTTCCTAAAAAGTGTTTAGATTAACCCATGACTAAGCTTTACTTATATTAGGACATTTAAGTCCTTTTTACAAACACACCTTACAAAAACATTACTGGTGTGCATCTTGAAGCAAAACAATGGCACTGATATATGTTAAGATGTGTAATTTTAAAATAAAGCAGCTTAAACATGCACTTTAGTCTACTAAAATAAGTCATCTGGAAAACCACCCATTAGAGTTGACTTGACTCTGATAAGAGATTTACAAGCAAGTTTCTGTTTTTATAAACACTATAAAAAGCAAAATGGTCTCCAGATGTTTTCAAACACAGAGGACACCACAGCAAAAGGCAGCACGTGTACGGCAGTAATGTGAAAGCTAAAAGTGACAACCCTCCATTTCATATCTAAGTACCATTATCATTCCTTCATCAGCCGTGAAATTGTGCTTTTTGTAACAGTCAATTTGCTCCAAAGAATGTTTTTCTTTTCTTATTTTGGCAACAATGTGTATGGCATGACATGACATGACGCCCGCATCCATCACCATGGTTACAGTGATGGAGATTCAGAATCAGAGGGAAACAACAGATGCTGACAAATTCACAAATTGATCTCTTCAATATCTTGGTTGAGACTCTTGAGAAAACACTCCAGTAGTCTTGTGTGTGTAGATTTTTAGAAGACATCTTTACATCTTTATCTTTGTGACCTAACAAATAATGTGCCTTGTAAACACATAGCAGGTGGATAATAAAAGTTGCTCATGAACACCTCAGCGTTTATATGCTTTATTTGTAAGAAATGAGAAATTAATATTGAACTACATCTATATGGATGATTAAGATATACAAATGCTAAAACAACAACTGTATCAGTTGTTGAGTAAAACATCATAATTCATGATTGAGGTTGTGTGCTCTCTGGACGAATTGTAAGAACTTCTGCTTCACCGATGCGTTCTGTAAAATAAAATAAAATAAAACAAAACTGTGTTTTACTTTACATTACTGCATTGCATCTGCATTGTTGGCAAGATTTACAACAGACTGAATTACCTGCAACGTGCTGGGGGCCTCAGTTTTATATTTTAATTTATAGAAAAATTGAGCTACAACCAACAGCACTGCATTGTATCATTTTATACATTTTGTTTAATTCAAATTCTAAGTTTGAGATTGTTTGGTCAATAATTTGTTTTGGGAGTGGGGCACACGCTAAAACGTTTGAGAATCACTGCAAGGAAGAGCTGAATTATTGCTAATTCTTTACATGAATAACCAGGACCAAGTCAACGAAAAAGAAAAGTCATTTCACAAACAGAACAAATGATTACATTCATTACAATGAGAGCAGAAATGTACGTTACTGTGTGAAAGCAATGCTCGCTTTTAAAGGGCCCCTATTATTTAAAATCCACGTTTACATGGTGTTTGGACATAAATGTGTGCTGGCAGCGCGTGAACACAACAACACTACAATGAAAAACATCCACCCACTCCTTCTTTTCACTCCTTCTTTTCAAAAAAGCGCTCACTGTCTCTTTTGGTATGAGGAGCTGTGTAGCTCATTTGCATTTAAAGGTACAGACATAAAAATAACATGATTTTTCTTCCAACTAAATAGGGTCATTTTTGAACATGCTATAATAAATGATCTGTGGGGTATTTTGAGCTAAAACTTCTGGACACATCTGAGACTTTTATCACATCTTGTAAAAATGAGCATAATAAGGGTGTGCGAGGCAAAAACTAACGCGAGGTTAGTTGTAACACGGACTGTTTACATTGTTGCACAAGGTTGAGCGTTTTGTTTTTCCAGTATTTTTTCTAAAAGACAATCTCCCGCAAATTATTGGTAATATATAATGTTTTTCCAGAGAGTTATTGATGAAAAAGTGTTTTGGTGGCATGTAAGCATTTTTTCATCAAATTTTTTTCATGTTTTTTTTTTTTTGGTTTCTAAGTTAGTGTGTAAGATACCAAATCCAATGCTATTTCATAATAATCAGTGTCTTGTTGACTAAAACATAGCATCATTTTAAAATATCAGTCCCTCCAGAAAAATGTGATTGTGCGATCGTGCGATATATTGCATAATCAGCCAAAGTCCCCATATTTATGCGGGGCTGCATTTTTTCCAAATACGATGCACTTTCGTAGCAAAAAGTCACATATATATTAGCAGAAAGTTGAAAAATGTTGCATTTACTTCCCAAAAGCGCAGCCGTGTCCTCTATTGCCATGGGAACGTTATGAAGTGACGGGATTATGTGACGTGAACATCATTGCAGCTTTTGCAAGTTTCCGCAGTTTTTGCAAGTTCCGCAATTTTCGCAAATTCACGCAATTCCATCGCATAAATATCCCGCATATTCCATCGCATTTTTTAAGAAAACGTGCCGCAAAATCGAGGATTTTTGTCGCAACAATCACAAAAAAACTATGTCTGCAGCTCTTAGCAATTGTTTTGGTGAGCTTGTAAATATTTTACAACTAACCCCTTAGCAGTTACGATAAAAACAGCTAACATTAGCGGAATTCTGCCGTTGTTTTAAATAGGCTACACACGAATGATTGCTGGCTGCCAACAAAATAAATGTGCCCGTCCGTTCAAAATTGTGTGTCAAATGTATTTTTTTTCATATCTTTAATATTAATAAAATATATTTGTGTCATAATTGTGCTGCTTTTTCTCACATATTTAGACAACATTTGTATTTATTTATAATTGAACTATTGTTAGAAAAGGGCTGGATGAATGAATACAGTGCGGATACCTGTCTATTACAGACAGATATAAAAACAATATCCACTTCAAGCATATAGACAAAATAGTATTGAAATATTTGCCTGCAAACTTTCTATGGGGTAAGTTGTAACGTTTTGCTTCTGTTATGTTTGGTGTAATTGTCCAAGAATGGTAAGTACTAGAAACAAACTTCAAATGGTCATTTGTAGCAGAGATGTGTGTGTCGCTTGTGTAAAAATATAATTAATCAAACCCAAATATTTTTTGAATGATTGAGACAAAACCAAAAAGCGCTTTCCCCTATCACTTTAAATCGAACAATACATGTACTCATTTAAAATGAGTCAACTGTACTCCAACTAGTAAAAAAAGTTAATTCAACTTAAAAGTTTTATGTGTGTTTATGATTTCATCATTTGAGTTCCACAAACTCAAACCAAAATAAATCCATGATAAACACTACTTTAAACAGTAGTTTTAAATATGCGGTCATGACCCCTGGAGGGCGCTGAGATGATATATTCATTTAAATTCAGTAAATATGTTTTGTTTTATTCAGATTTTAAGTTTTGTAATGTTTTATGTCATAAATTATCTTAAGAGGGGCCACAAAGGATGCACCGTACACAAGGGGGGGCCGCATGCCGAAAAAGTTTAAAAAACACTGATTTAAATAAAAATACAATGAAATATAAAATTTTAAGTTTGGATTAAGTGTAATTGTAAAAATTGTTAATTGTTAAAAACTTAAATTGTTTTAGGTAATGAGTTTCCACAAAAGTTTTGAGTACTCTGAACTTGTTGGGTTTTACAGTGGGGTGCCCTTTAAGGTGTGTGTGTGTGTGTGTGTGTGTGTGTGTGTGTGTGTGTGTGTGTGTGTGTGTGTGTGTGTGTGTGTGTGTGTTTTTTTGTGTGTTTGTGTGTGTGTGTGTGTGTGTGTGTGTGTGTGTGTGTGTGTCTGTGTGTGTTGCTATAGTAACCACAAACTAAAGCTCTTTGCTCATTATTAGAATGTAGCAAACTGATGTTTATTTGAGTTCAGCTCTAACAGAAATCATTTCCAGAAATTCTGCTCGCTTTTATCATCACACCTGACAGATGCGTCAAAGTTTCTCTATGCAAATGTTTTCATTTTTTTCTTTCATTGATGTTTCTATGGTGATGGTAAAGCTGTTTTTAAACTGAAAGCAATATTCGATTTCTCTGTAAATGTGCAGTTTCTCAAAGGGCAGAAGTGTCTTAGTGCTACTACACACACATTAGTCCTGTTGCACACAGATGATTTACTCCCCCTCATGTCATCCCAGATCTATATGACTTCATATCTTCAGCTGAATACATGGAAATCATTTCATCAGATGTGGTGGCACTTCAGTCATTTCAAAACTCATTTTGTGACAAAATACCAAATGTGTCACAAGACACAGAAGAACAAATAAGATGAAGTTACCAATGAGACACCTTTTTGAATTTAGTGCAAATATGCATTTGTTTTGATTTCAATTTCTATATAATATGAATGTTTTCTCTATTTAAATAGTCATGTCTCCAGAAGACAACTATATTAAGCCACTGTTAAAAAAAGACGAATGTGCTTTTTAAAGCTCATAAGAAAATAAAATGATTGCATTTTATTTAAAATTATTTGTACATATAGATCTGGGATAGCATGAGTGTGAATAAATCATGAGAAAATGGTCATTTTTGGATAAACTACCTTTTCCCTTGAAAATGAACATAAATTATAAATTCGTTATGGCGAACTAATTATAATTTTTGGGGAACTATAATTCACACAAGGGGGGAGCATCACACATTTAATTTGTTTTTAATTTATACAGAATTAAGCCCAAACATCAAAACAACTTTAATTGAGCGGATTTAAAGAAGAAAAAATGTTTGCATTCCTGAGAGACACATTTATATTTTAGAAATTGTGCTGCTTTATTCTGATAAACAGACTAATAAAACTCACCGGGTTTGTCCTGTGACGTCTCTCTGGGATTGGAGCTAAACAAAAACACATATTAAACTTCTGAAATATTCAAAAACAATAAAAATTGTTGGGTTATTTTTAACCTATAATGGGTAAATATTGTACAGAACACGCCGTTGAGTTAAAAATTGTTGTTATGCAACCATAGATTACAATAACCCAGCATTGGGTCAATTTGAACCCAGCAGTGTGTTTTGTCCAATATTTGCCAATTATGGGTTAAAAATAACCCAGCCATTTTTAGAATAAAGGCATGAAGATGATCAAAGTCTGAAGTTGATCAAATATAGATATCACCTGGTTTTTCTTGGACGTTGACTGACAGATGAACTACGAGACACATCATCAGATGTTAAAGGCAGAAAATCAGATCCAGATGTTTGTTGGGTCGGAGCGCTGGTGTTGACCATGGCTTGTTGGAGTAAACCCTGAACCAGTTCTTTCTCTATGAGCAGAAAACACAACTAATCACACATCTAATCAGATTTCATTGTGGGTTTATTAGCAGCTCTATATGTGAAGAGAGGACACAAACAACCTATTATCTGCTGTTAGGAAACACACGCTTCAAATTAGTTTTAATGAGAACATTTTTGCTGCCGTGGTCATGGTTGTGTATTTGTACTTGAATCATAATATATTTTGAATATTAGTTGTCTCTTACAGGTAAATAACTGTGGCACGGTGGAGGATTAGTTAGAAGAGAATCAAATCTGCTGTCTTTAATAGAAGACTATTTCTCCTGCAGCTTTCTAGTTATTTGGTTCAATGCTGTCCAGATCGTTCCTCTATTATCTGTATGAATGTTTTCGTCTGGACAGCAGCTGTAGAATCTTGAAAAGTAAATTTAAAAGTCTTCCTTCTATCGATTCATCTTTCTGTCCATCAGTGATTTGATTTACCTCTTTCATCAGCCAACAAAAGCCACTGCTGAACCATAGAGAGAGAATCAGTCTGCAAAATCTGACACAACAGCTCCAGCACCTGAGAGAGAGAGAGAGAGAAAGAGAGAGAGAGAGAGAGAGAGAGAGAACATTATTTTTTCTCATAGCTAATGAGTAGCTGAGATATTCATGACTGTATTGTGTTTGTGGTACCCTGAGCTCAGTTCCTTCGAGAGGATTCATCTGTTGCCGCTGTGTTCCCAGACGTTTATGTGATGTCCTGCTGTTGCGTTTCTTTCCCCAGGATGTAGATGGAATAATGCGTCCGGACTGAGCGGAATACTGCGTCTTCCTGCGAGGGATCTCCTCTTCTATCAGTTTCTACAAAGACATGCACTGTTTCTCCAGTAAACACAAATTTCTCTGCTAAAATAAACCACTGTGTTGTTTATTCATTTTATATTCTCACCGTCTCTATTTGTGACCTTAAAAACAGTTTACTTAAATATAAAACATCACATTTTAGCTTGATTTTTACTTGATAAGTTTGTATCAATTATTTCAAGGGGATATATCATGAAAATCTGACTTTTGTCATGTTTAAGTGCTATAATAACAACCCAGTAAGTTATTTTCCTTACAAGCACGTGAAAAATAGCTAATTGCCATTTGGCTCCTCTTGTGATGTCAGAAGGGGATCTTATTATAATAATACCGCCCCTTAATCTGCACTATCCAACCACGGCACTGCAATTTAGTGCAGAGATCAACTCATTTGCATTTAAAAGGACACAACCAACACCAGCACATTTTTGCTCTCACCTACAAAGTGGCATTTTAAAGATGTTATAATAAATTATCTAGATGATATTTTGAGCTACAACTTCACATCTGGGGACCCCAAAGTTTTATTTGACATCTTAAAGAAGTTTTGTAAAATGTCCCCTTTAATGCATTAACTAACAATAAACAATACTTCTACAGCATTTATTAATCTTACAGTAGTTGATGTTAATTTCAGAATTTACTAATTCATTTATAAAATCAAGCGTTGTAACTGTTAAAGGCGGGGTGCATGATTTTTGAAAAACACTTTGGAAAAGGGAGGCGCGCTGAGTATCAAAACACACTTCTAGCCAATCAGCAGTGAGGGGCGTGTCTACTAACTGACATCGTTGCCCGGGTTGCATATGTGTGGGGCGGGTCTATCAAAAGATGGTCCAGATTCTATTGGGATATGGGTGTGTTTGTTTATGTGATTTCAAATATCAACATTGGCTTTCAGAGATCATGCACCCCGCCTTTAACATAAATGAATGCACCATTAACTAACATAAATAACTGTATTGACGTTAACAAGAATTAATACATGCTGAAAACATATATTGTTCATTGTTTGATAATGTTAGTTAATGCATTTACACACTTGTACTAATACAACCTTATTGTGTGGGATAGCATGAGTGTGAATAAATCATGAAAAATGCTCATATTTGGATAAACTATTCCTTTTCCCTTGAAAATTAGCGTAAATTATAAATTGGTTATGGAGAACTAATTATAATTTTTGGGGAACTATAATTCACACGAGGGGGAGCATCACACATTTAATTTGTTTTTAATTTATACAGAATTAAGCACAAACATCAAATCAACTTTAATTGAGCGGATTTAAAGAAGAAAAACTGTTTGACATTAATTCTTGTTAAAAATTACATTAACAAGAATTAATACATGCTGAAAACATATATTGTTAATTGTTTGTTAATTTTAGTTAATGCATTTACACATGTTTACTAATACAACCTTATTGTGTTAACAAAATCTCAAATTTTACTCTCCGTCATGCCAACGCATACAGGGTGGTAAATTCAAATCAATAACTTTGAATTGAGAAAACAAGACACGCAAGAATCACTGAGATTATGCTGTTATATTTGAATTTATCTTGCTGTACATATGCGTGTCTATGGATAGGTGATGTATTGATTATTACTGTAAATATGTTCAAAATGAGAGTTGTTTTCTCACACAAACCCATTTGTGGTAATTTGACTTTAATGATGGATGTATTTGCTTTTTGGAGCCTTAACATGTCAGCTCCCCTAAGAAGATAACATGATGGCATTTTAATATAAAGAAAGTCGAGTACCTCTCTCTTGTCATTGTGGGTCTCAGAAGTGAGATGAACTTTAGTGGCCAAATCTTTCAGTTCCTCACGCCAGCTCTCAGAGAGAAACACTGCAGAATGATTCAGACAAAAGAGACATTAAGAATTAAACTGAAGATGAAAATAATTCAATAATTTATTACAATAAAAATCTTCTAGCAGTCAGAGTTGTTCTTTCTTAGATAATTTTGATTTTATTATTATTCTAGTATTCAGAAGGTTTGTTCGGCATGTTGACTGGTGTTTAAAGCGTGGTCATGTAGTGTGTTTATACTGTAATGTAACGTACCCGCACGTTGTCCAGAGCTATCTGAGCTCATGTTAGGTGTGAGGAACTCTGAGGAACGGCTCACAGGTATCTGACTCTTGATGAGTGGATGTGGATAGAGAGGGGTATAGCCGTACCAGTCATCATTTACCATACACACCGGCTTGCCATTCAGACCTACAGTAGAGAAATAAAAGAGCGTCAGAACTCTGTGTGATGTAGGAATGTTTCTCTGTTTCTGGGATTTAGGGGGGAACCACAGGGGAACCTGCTCGACTCGTCTGCATTCATGGTCTGATAAAAAGCTGCTCCCACCCCGCAGCAACAAACTGCACTGATCGCCTGCTGTGAGTGAATCTTTCTTCTGTCCTCATCGAGAATTCAAAGTTTGATTCAAACACAGTTCTGACGGAAAACTGAAGAAAATGATGGCAGGTTATTGTTGGAGGACATCAAACAGTGAGGAGAAAGTGTGAAGGTTTGAATTCCTCATACGGTGTTTTCCTACAACTGTCAATCAACAATAACCCACCTGTGACCCACAGCAACATTACACTCATAACTCATAACATCAAAGTTTTGCGTGGATTCCTGTGAAGGTTACATTCACTGTACTGCATGCACAACTTCACCGCTGTCTTAATAGCATGTGATGTCTTTAAATAAGTAAGTTGTGGGCAGATTCTTAAAATAAAACCGGGATGTACAGTATTCACACTTTATCTTATTACTGTAAGTGTAAGGAAGTCACATTCACATTAGACTCAATCATCTGCGGAAGAAGTGGTAATTTTATGTTAATATCTTTATTATAAGTTAAATAAAATTATAAAAAAGTTGGTAACAAAACTGAAATATTACCCCACATTTTGTTTAACACACTTTAGGGCAGGGCTAGTCAATAGTGGCCTGCGGGCCAAATGCGGCCCTCCACTCATCTTTGTCTGATTTAAAATCACTGTGGTTACTGTAAAGACACCTTTCCACTTCAGAAAGGGGCTGTGTGGGGTGTCAACCATATTTAAGTATAAATATATTCATAGATTAAAGGCTGGAATGAGCTTCTCTCTCATGTTGACACAGATTTACAATTAAATTAAAATTTCATTACGACTGCCACTAGGGGGCGAACTCTGACAGTCGTGTCTGAATGTAGTGTAAAATGAAAAGGCGGTTTAGCCTATATATCTTTAAAATATTAAAAGAGAAATCATAAAGTGCAATTTTAGTCATTAGGAGAAGACTCTTATGGATATATGTTGTGAATATTTGAATGAAACAATTTATAAAAGTTAAACATTTATAAACAAAATAAGAGCTGTGCATTACAGTTAGTGCTGTACATAAATACATGTGTTGATTATTTACACTTGCACTTTTTTGTGCAATGTTCATAGTTGACCTATTAAAATTTGGCTCTTGTAATGTTAAACTGCAATTGTTTTAAAAAATAAAAATAAATAAGGAGTTTTCAGTAATTAAAAGGCAAAATACTGAATACAAGATGAGAATCTTTTTTGAAAATGCATGTTTTTTTATATATGCCCTATAACAAAAATTAACAAAAACAACATAAGTTATAACATATATAATAATAATATATATTTAATAGATAAAAGTAAAAAAATATATAAGAGTACGGGTAAAAGTTTGGCCCGCGTTATATTTGCAACTTTAAATCTGGCCCTCAAAGAAGAGTAGTTGAAGACCCCTGCTTTAGAGAATAAACTATTTTTATTTTTAGTTTATGAAAAACAGTTCTCTTTAAAATCAAATTTCAGCTCTTCTTCAAGGGCCAGATTTTAAAATTGTAAATATGATGCGGGCCAAACTTTTACCCCTATTTTTACCTTATATATATATTTTTTACTTTGACCTATTATTATATATAATCAGTGTGCCTTATTTTGATTGGTTGATCAGAATTTTCATTGGTTTGAACCACAAAACATGTGATGTACATTCCAGTGGACACAGGGTCTGAAGGGGTTACATTTCTTTTGTTTATAACTGTAATTATATTTAAAGTATTCACAAAATATCGTCAGTCTTCTTCTCATAATGACTAAAATTGCACTTCATGTTCATGAATCGCTTTTCAATTGTAAACTACATCCAAAGATGATGGTCGGAGTTTGCCTACTAGTGGCAGTCGTAATGAAATTTCAGTTTAATCGTAAATTTGTGTCAATGCAAGAGCCTTTAATCTACGCATGTATTTATACTTATATGTTTTTTGTCCATCATTTGTCATGTACAGTGGAAAGGTAAAAGTAACCAGGCTGATTTTAACAAATTGATTGACAAAGATGAGCGGCGGGCCGGATTAAGATGATTGGAGGGCCGCATTTGGCCCGCGGGCCCCAGTTGACTAGCCCTACTATAAGATAACCAGATGTGAAAACATTATTACGCAACTGAACAGTCTTTTCATTTCATGAAGCAACACAAGTTTTGTATTTTACACCTCACGAATCTCGTGTGAGGAGCTGAAGGTTTAATATGTGTGTAGTTGTGCTTCACCTTCTATATGTTTGACTCTGTGTGGATGAGGATTGTGTCTGGAGAAGAATGAATGATGACTCAGTGAGCCGAAGCGGTGACTGCCTCTGGTCATGCTCCTGTTCGTGCCCGGGGTCTCACAAGGTGAATTCTCCCATGTGCTCTTACTGTGTGCAGAATCAGAGCTCATCTGTACACCCGTCCTGGACGGACCGTCACCCACACGCTCATCTAACCTCTCCATGATCTTGAAAAAATGTAAAGTCATGAAACAATTATTCTAATTACCACCAACTTCATTATGGCATACGGTGCAACGACTTAACAAACTTGAAATAAAACATCAGTATGTGACACTTTTAGATGCTTTACTTTTTATTTAACGCAACAGGAGACCCTCTGCTTCTCCAGACAAAACCTCATCAATCATCAAGATGTTTTACAATAAAATAATCTTAACTCTTCATTCATGGATTAATGCATGTTTAATGTGAAATGTAACTAATTTAAAAGTACAGTAAATACAGCGCTCACCTCTTTCTTTCTCTCTCTGTGTGTGTGATGTTTGCTGTAGTTGCTTGGAAACCCAGAACAATACGGCACTAAATCTCCACCAGCAGAGACAGCGGGTGCCAAAAACACCCCGTACTCATCTTTCATTACTGTATTTAATTCAATATTACTGGACATTAATTCATCTAAATTAACCCTTTAATTACATAATTATAAAACATACTTTACATTAAAGTAAAAGAAAACTCACTCAAAAAGCTGAACTTACATGAGTTAATGTTGTTGTGTGTTATTGATCAAATGATTTGTGTGTGTGACTTCATGCACATACTTTATGGTAATGAGGCTGAGAATCAGTCAAGGTCTGAATGCAAATTGCTCGGTATAATAAAAGATGATGTGTGATCCACTTCACATTGAGAAGCAATTGCTGAAACCTAGCTGATCTAATAGGTTACACACATTTCTATCTCCTTTGAAATACACTGCTTTGTGCACACTTCATGTTCAAATTGCCGTCCCAATTCTTTTGTTGTTGTTAGAGCAGAAAGGGCAGAAATCTTGTGCTCTTTATTTATATGTTCTGTGTTCCTGCTGGGTAGCAGGTTGGATTTAAAGGTGCGGTAGAATGTAAAACTGTATTTATAGACACAGATGAATCATAAGAGTTGTGTACATAGTAATGAGATATCATGAGCCTCAACACGATTGTTTCCTCCTTCTTATGTAAACCTGAAAAGACAGCTGGAAAACACAGCAATCTCAACATAACATCAACTGTGACGTTACAGTCCAGATGAACACCCCAATATTAAATGACACATTAAATTAATTACAATGTTGTTACAATGATAAAAAACAAAGTTGGGCTGGTTTCATACTGCAAGCGTGAGCAGCGTGTAAGCAGTGTGTGGGGGTTTTTTTTGCACCCATGTTTAAAAGTAAGAGCATGCACACCGCACGTGTGAGCAGCGCATGTCCAAATAGCAGGAGCGTCGCTGAAGCAGCAGTGCTGCAATCGTTTCACTATCTGCTCTATTTTTTCTGCGCTGCTCATGCTCAATTAAAGTGACAGTGCTTTGTTTATGGCTTAAATGCTCGTGGAATGACTCGAAAAAGTGTCATTTTACCATAAAATCATGAATGTGATGCCAAGTGTGTTTGAAACAATCATGACTTTGAGCAACTTTGGTGTCCCCAGAGTACATATGGGAAGTTTTAAACCATAAATATCATATAGATAATTTATTATAAGATGTTAAAATTGACACTTTGTAGTTGTGAGGAGAAATGTGCCGTTTTTGTGTGTGTCCTTTAAAATGCAAATGAGCTGATCTCTGCACTGAATGTCAGTGCTGTGGTTGGATAGTGCAGATTAAGGGGTGGTATTATTATAATGAGATCCCCTTCTGACATCACAAGGGGAGCAAAATTTCAATGACCTATTTTTTTTGCATGTTTGCATGTTACCAAAACTAAGTTACTTGGTTGATCTTTTTCACATTTCTAGGTTGATAGAAGCACTGAAGACCCAATTATAGCACTTAAACATGGATAAAATCAGATTTTCAGGATATGTCCCCTTTTAAAAGAAAGCAATAAAATATTTAAAAACACACTGTTGTAAGAAGACTATGCTGTCATTCAGCTTTTGCCCAGCACTAAATGAATCCTCATATATCTTAATAACCTTCAGAAAACCAGATACATCTATAAATCTAAATCTTATGCTTATACTGTTGAAGGAAAACTCGATTAATTGTATCATGCTGTCAATCACTAAGTGAAATCTTTTCTTATATCGTAAACTTCAAAGAAACAGATTTAATAATGTGCCATGGGCTTTTTATGTCTATAATTGTGTATTGTGTCTATATTTGTCATTACACAGACCAAAACAGTAGGAAAACAATGTGGATTAAACAAATCACAGTTATATAAATTACACTGACAGTCAAAAAGCATATTGAAGAGGTTTCGCTCAAAAATGCATGTAAAATAAAGTAATCTGAGATTTTTATACTGATGGTAAACTCCACAGTACGCGTTACAAATGCAGCCAATGTGAAAGCACGATGGCCACGTGTGGCAAATGCTCAAGCTACACATATGCACTGCTGAAGCCAGCCTTAGCGCTACATGCTAGTTAATGCTATATGCTAACGTTTAGGCTGAAGTTCTACTATTAACGTTACAGTTACGTTTTGCAGGTCCATACTGAAAAAAAAAAAAAAAACTTATCACTCAGAAACGTCCATTAACAATCTCCAAACAATTAATTATTCCTCAAAATCTGAAACAGACTCAAACATAAGATCTGTTTACACACACACAGAGCTACTGAAAGTGAAACCGCCAATCAGAGCAGAGCCCAACATTATTATTCATGACCCTTTCAAATAAGGTAATAATAGATCATTTCATTCTAAAGACAAATCCTAGGGTTGTAAATAGACATGTAAAACTGACTCTGGATCATTTTTGCACTTAATAAAGACACAAACCTTCTGTGTAGATATCAGCGAATAATTTAACAGATTATTAACATGCATTCTTTGGCACCTTTAAAGGGGTTTTAATCTCTTTTTAGCTGGTCTTTACTGGTCAGGCATGGGAGGATCAACTTAAACCAGTAGCTAAAATATCAAATGTCTAGTGCCAAAACAACATCATGCACATAAACCTGTATAATGGTTTTTAATATATTTTCAATTTTTATATTAGTATTCACAGCATTTACCAACAAAATATTTACACAGGTTCATGTCAAGATGATGATCAGTAATTACAAACGAGATCAAGCTTCTATTTTAGACCTTGCCGTTTTGTGGCAAAAATGACAAACGTTCTAGACTAAATAAACTACATGTCAAATAAACAGGCTGGTGTAATATTTAGTTTGAACATTTCCAGAACATTTCCTCAGCATTTAAAGATTAAGTCACTTATTATGAGAAAGAGTTTTCACACAGCGTCTCACTGTAGTGCGCACTAGCATCCGCGCACTCGAACACACCCTACAGGTAGGTACATCCTACACTGGAGCGCGCGCACCAGCAGATCATCCACAGAGAGAAGCAGCGATTACACCAGCTGGATAACGTTAAACTGGATTAATTTACTCTTCATTTGTCCTCGAATTAAAGAATTATCGACAAAGCGTCATGTCCTCGTCCACAGAGATGACTGCCACCACGCAGATCACTCCTGAGGTTCTCCAGAAACTCCTGGAGTATTATAACCTCTCCCGACAGGAATTCATTCACACCTACAACATTCAGCCTCTGGTTTACATCCCCGAACTCCCAACTGGAGTTAAAACCACGTTTGTCGTGATGTATGTGATTATTTTTGTTCTGGCGTTGGTTGGGAACAGTTTGGTGGTTTATATCGTGGTGCGTAAAGGCGCGACGCAAACAGCCACGAATGTGTTCATCTGCTCTCTGGCGGTCAGCGATCTGCTCATCACATTCTTCTGTATCCCATTCACACTCCTGCAAAACATCTCTTCAGAGTGGCTGGGAGGTGAGATTCACTGACATGCATAGTAAACATTAACATTGAACACGTACAGTAGCGCACTACAATGCCCATTGGCGCACGTACGCTACACACCTTTTTTTAGCAGTTTAATTGACAGTAATCGCGCAAAAACGGATGTACTGTATATGCAAATTAGTTACACAATTCACTCTTGTAAAAGCGACGTGCACGCTGAAATCCATGTCCGCGCGCGTCTGTTTGTTTTCTTTCTGCAGCCGCTCACAGCTTGCGCGCGAGATTGAGTTAGCGTATGAAACCACAACCAAACTAAAATAAGTTTCTAAATAATTAAGATAATCTTATTTTGACTCTATCTATCCCTACTGGCTCATGTAAAATGGACATCAGAAATGTTTTGGGAAAGGGAAGCAGAAAGGAGAGATGATGATGAGTTTGAAGAAGGTAAGACAAACTACTGAACATCCTCAACCAGTCAGACGTCAGAGGAAAAAAGTCTCAGAAAACAATTTTTGTGCTCAGTACTCTTTGTATTTTCAGATATGACATTAATATTTAGTTTACTTCACCAGCTCTTGGACACTATAAACAGTTGGCATTAAATGTGACTAAGATTAATTTAGTATTAATCATAAAATTACTTGTTTCTTACTGTAAAGATATTCTTGCAAAAGACATGCTATTATTCATTGTGTAATATTAAATTGAAACGTGCACACAATGTATGACATTTATGCCTTCAAACATGTTAATAATGCTCATGTTAAGTATGATAAAGATACTTAAATATTGTTAAATACATACATGTTTATCTTCCCAAGTACTAGTTGCAATGTAGGAATTGTGGGTTTATTTTGTATAATTCATTGTGTTGCACACTTCTTGCACACAGCAGGCTATCAAGAAAAAGTCATATATATAAATAATGGGGAACTGTCTATGTTCCCCTAGGGCACTTCATCTGAAAGTAATGATATACTCTTTTTTATATTAAATATTTAAAACTCATTTGTCATAAGTCCAGACTACTGAAGGTAACATAAAAATCTAAAAGCACCTATAACTTATACACAAAATAGTGGAAAGGGTTTTACAGATAATATAAAAAGTTAAGAAAGAAATGTTTTTAAAGGGGTCATATTATGAGATTTTTTGGTTGTCCCCATAGTACATGTGAAGGTTTAGCTACAGATGATTGATTATAACATATTAAAATTGCCACTTTGAAGGTGTGAGCAAAAATGTGCCATTTATGGGTGTGTCCTTTAAAATGCAAATGAGCTGAAGAAATGCAAACACTGATCACCATAATGGAGGTTTGTTGAAATTGAAACTCAATTGTGCGGTCTATTATTTTCTCTCTCTCTCTCTCTGCACTAAGTGCCATGGTTGGATAGTGCAGATTAAGGGGGCGGTTCTATGGTAATTGGACTTGATAGGACTTGATTTCGTTCACAAAACAGACGAAATCTGAACAACTTGTTTTTTCACATGTTTGCAGAAAATGGTTTACCAAAACAAAGTTACTGTTTTTTTCTATTTTTATGTTTTCTAGGACCCAATTATAGCACTCAAACATGGAAAAGTCAGATTTTTTTTTAACCGAAAGGTTCTTTGGGGAACCAAATGTTTTTTAAAGAACCCTTTATAGCCCTTTTATTTTTAAAAAGTGTACTTAAATCAAGTCAAATAAATGCTCCTGTACCTCATGTTTATTTGTCCCAGAGTTTAGGCATTGTTAAAAAAATAACATTATAATTTGTCAAATATTGTCATATACTTAAGTACAAACTCTTCAATAGTTAATTTTAAAAATAACAACAGGACGTGGTACCTTGTGTGTATTATTCTACAGAAAGTTACCTTCTGTACCATGGTAACATCAGATTGCTGTCATTTACCTCTGAGATTTCATTGCATATAAAGTTGGTTCTAATTATGCGAACGTGAGCATGAGGTTTACTGGGAGAGAAATAAACCCCAGAAGGTTTTATGTAAATATTGTATATCTTTGCACTAGACTATATTATAATGCATGCGTAAGATAGACACTCGTCATTATGCATTATAAACATGCTTGATCCTAACAAACCGTCCAGAGGCGCATTCACAATGTACATCACCGAAACAACCAGCAGCCAATTATTTTCAATGAGAAGTGATGAGCAACAGGGGCCGTCGGTGATGCTGATGCGCAGCTCTGACAGCCTGTAAGTGCACAGCTGAGGTGATTCAACGCCTGCCAGCTCTCAAAAAACAACTCAGTTAACCTCAACAGCGCTGTTCGTCTCTCTGGACACACTTATGATCTGCAATAAATCACTTTGATGAATGATGTTGTTGTAGCTGCAAACTATTTCTAATTGACCATTTGAGATTCTGCCAGTGTGGATAAAAACTGTGCCATCAAAATAATAGAGATTTATATAATGACAAAATCATCTTGCTGTCACCTGAGAGTTTTTAAATGTCTCTACTAGTACTGACAGAACGATATACTGTATTTATCAGACTTATCAATCATCATATTTGTTTTTGTGTGCAGGTGTTCTGGTGTGTAAGACGGTTCCTTTTGTACAGACAACAGCCATTGTGACAGGCATCCTCACCATGACCTGTATCGCCATCGAGAGATATCAGGGCATCGTTTATCCTCTCAAAATGAAAAGGCAGTACACTCCTAAACGCGCATACAAAACGTTAGGTGAGGTCATCATCATTCCTGGTAGACAGTTTTTTATTTTTGTCGAACACAAGTTTATCATTTGGTAACACAAACCAAATTAAGCAGATGTCAATACAGAAACAAACATTACATCAATACATTATGATGTATGCAGTGTTGTATTTCCTGTATAATTCTTTCACACTCATCACAAACAGAAAGAAGAAATGATTTGATTTCTGTATGATATTCATGCAGGGCTGGTGTGGATAGCAGCGGTCATGGTCGGATCTCCGATGCTGTTTGTGCAACAATTAGAGGTGAAGGAAATGCTTGGGTTTCATTTCAAGTTTCACATGGCTGGATTGGGCTTAAAATTCAGATTCCTACTTTTCCAAGCTATAATGGGAATTTGCAATAATATCTCTGCATGATAAAACTATAATGTAACCATGCGGCTTTGTTTGGAAACTTCTGCTTCTGTGTTAATTTCATAAGGGATGTTCATTTCAGTTAATTTTTTCCGATCGACAACCGCAGCTTGTTAAACGAACGTTAACTGTTAACTGATAAGATTTGAATAATAAATTGTCATTGAGTTAAAATCAACCCATTCTCATGAATTATAAATAGCACACAGTGTGAAAAGTTGTGCAATGCATACACCAAATTCATTTCCCTTCACTTAATACGGTGCATTTTTTCGTGTTGTTTTATGTTTTGGTGTCTCAATTTTTTTAAACCATTGTTGCTTGGGTTTGGGATTAGACTGTCATTTTATGTACCAAAAAGTTTTTTAAACTCCAATCCCAAGTGACAAGCTGTTTCATTGCACCTTGCATTTTTAAAACACCACTTTAGAAATACACCATTAAAAATGAAAGTGCTCTATAAACACACAGAAGAACTATTATTGGCTATATGGTTCAATGAAGAACCATATACAGTAAAACCCAATAACCTTATTGTTGAACATAAGCTTCATACTAAAAGGGTAATTTTATTTTATTTATATATCACAGATCAGTTCAGTGAAACCATTGTTGCCCAAAGGGGCTGTACAAAGATCAAGAATTTGGACAAAAATACAGACACCTGTCGGTGCTTTTGCACTTTCGGTGACGCGAGTTCGAATTCCAGCTCGTGGTTATTTGTTGATTATAGAAGTCCATTTCCACCACATAAGAAAAAAATCATGCTCTGATAAATCATAATTATGAGATAAAAACTATGACTTTAACTCTTTCCCCGCCATTGACGAGTTATCTCGTCAATTAAGACAAAACACTTCCCTGCCAATGACGAGTTTTTCTGGCAATCCACAATACCGCTGTTATCCACCAGATGGCGCTCTAAACCCAACTTAAACAACCCGAAGCAACCGCTCACGTCAAACAGTTAAGACACAGCATGTTTTGATCATCACTCTGAATTGGATCTCTATTAGAAGTTTTAACAAAAATTTAATTATTTCAGCTTTTTGCTCAAAATTTTGTTTTTTTTAAAACCTACCCATATTTGAGTGAGTGATAAAAGTGATATAAAGAGAACAAATGAAGGTACAGGAACAGGTTTTTTTGTTCAAAAGCAAAGGGTCTGTTCTTTTATTTGATATATTGTATGTTTTAATATTTAAAGAAAACATTTTCTGAAAGCCGTTAAACGTTTGTGAAAATCATAAAAAATGCTGCCGCTGGCTGGCAATTTTTTTTTTAAAACGCTGGCGGGGAAAGAGTTAAAAGTCAAAATTATTAAATAAAAAGTCGAAATTATGAGATTAAAATAAAGCAATAAACCCCAAGAAGCAGTGGGTTACCAGTGCATTTTATAACAGCTAAGGGGCGTTGTTAGGCACGACGCGAAGCGGCACTGGTGACCCAAGGCTTCGAGGGTTTATTGCGTTTATAAAACGGTTACTTCATATGCATTACATTAGCAGGATTTTATAAAATAAAACACAAATAAGTTGTAATTATATTAGTACAAATATTACTCTTCCGCCAAACAAAGTAGTTCCTCAGAATCAAGTGTGACCGAAACAGAGCACAGTTCACAACCAACAGAGATGCAGCAAAGAGACAATGAAAATATGATTTAAGACTGTGGTGTTTATTTTCTAAATCACCATTCATCTAATTTATACATTAACATTTATATTGTGCAACTGTTGAAGTGATGATCAAATATGCTTGGAAGCATGCTGAACTCTTTCCCCGTCAGTGTTTTATTATTTTTTTTAAGTTGCCATCCAGTTTTAGTTTAATGCCTTACAGAAAAATTATCTTCTTTAAATAAACATAAAATATCAAATGAAAGAACAGACCATCCGCTTTCAAGCAACAACAACAACAACAAAAACCCGTTTCATCTTACCTTCATTTGTTCTCTTATCACCTCTCAAATTTTTTAGCTAAAAGCAGAGATAATTCCATTTTTGTGAAGAACTTTTGTAAGAGATCAGATTCAGAACCTGATTAAAACACGCTGTTTTCAGTGTTGAGTGAATGCGTCAGTGTTTAAATTGGGTAAGATCGCCACCCTGTGGATAATAGCGGACGTATGGACTTGAGTTATAAACCCCTCAGACAACGTTTTCTCTTTATCGACGAGATGACTCAACAATATTTATTGACATTTATCTGGATATCGCCATTAATTGTGCAATTGTAGACAAATTAAAAATATGATTAAAGACTGTGATGTTTATTTTCAGAAATCAGTACGCAGCAACAGTGGCGCAGTGATACTAATGTAATGCGGTCTGAACCGTGAGGTTACCGGTGTATTTTATCACGGCTTAGAACGCATTTCAACCAATCAGAATGAAGAACCAGAACTACCCGTTTTATAAAAGTTAAATTTATGACTTTTAAAGTCATAATTTTTACTTTTTATCTTGTAATTATGACTTTTATAGGCATAATTTTTAGTTGTTTATCTCAACTTTTTATCTCATAATTATGACTTTAAAAGGATGCCGTTATACTAAAGCATCAAGATATGTTATTTTTAAAACCTTTGACACAATGGGTTTTTTGTTGCATTACTATGAAAAAACTTTTAGTTTTCAAGAGTGAAAGTTGTTTCAAGAATTTGTATTTCTGTTCTATAAAGTTTAGAGTGTCATGTTGAATAGCGAAACATCATTCTGAATGAATAGACTGATGTTGTTAAATGAGTAGCAGGTTAATTGAATGGATATGTCTACAGAACATACAGCTCAGCTTCAGAAGCGTTTCATCTGCGGTTGAACAGGTGATGGGTGAATGCAATGAAGGCTGACAGGTGAAAAGGGCTCTTGTAGTGGAGGTCATTTCTGAGTGTTGTGTTATTGCAGAGGTTCATGTGTTATTCATAAGAGATCCAGAGGACCAATTCTCCCAAGGCTTAACCGTCCAGAAAGAATGACTGTACTACTGTCACGCTTGCATGCATCTTAATCATCTGTCCAGCACAAATCTATCTGCCTGACTCAATACATGCAAATATAAGCCCTGCATAAACAGAAGCTGTTTACAGAAAACAATCAACCAGGATCTCAAGTTCTCCAATTCTGTTGTCTCAGCTCATCTCAAACCATCTCAGAGCTACAATGCATTTAAGATATCTTTAATCTTTAAATTCAATCCATAATCTGGACGTTGCACCATGCTACAGATTCTGTGTCAAATTCCTGTAGGTGATCTTTAAAATGACTTTTCTGCACATTCAGATTTCAGCAAACATAATAACTGTTAGTTCAATATAATAACGGTCAGTTTTTCTTATCTGTGTCTTTCAGGTGAAGTATGATTTTCTGTATGACCTTCATCACGTGTGCTGTCAGGAGCGCTGGCGGTCTCTTCTGCATCGACAGCTTTACAGCACCTTCATCATGGTGGCTCTGTTTCTGCTGCCGTTGGCTGCTATGCTCTTCCTCTACAGTCGCATCGGCATCGAGCTCTGGATCCGCAAACGTGTGGGAGACTCGTCTGTCCTCAGCACCATGAACAACAGAGAGATCAACAAAATCTCTAAGTACAAACACACACAGTGCAAGATCTTATTATCAGCTATTACTGCATGAAAACATTTGCATCCCAATTTACTTCTATTAAATGATAAATGGGATTTCAAATAAATTGGGATATTCAAAGCAAATAGCCAATGAAGTTTACTATGATAGAAGGTAACAGCAAACTTAAAGTGCCAGTAAGATTTTAAGCGTCCTATTACTGTTTATAAGTCCCGGACAACAGGTTTAAATGAATGCAAGGTCAAAAAACGCTGTAATTTTCTCAAAATATACATTTAAAATTGCCCAATTTCTCAGAGATCCCCAAACGATTCGTGTGAAGCCATTCAACGACTCAGTCTGCCTAAACCCCACCTTTCAGTAGCCTACTCTGCTCTGATTGGTCAACTGACACAGACCACAGATCAGTGGCACAGACCAACAATAGTGCAACATGTATTGACCTCGTGCTAACATGATTTACTGAGAAGACATTGTCAACATCAATACACATCATTCATCATTAATCCAAGCAATAAAACGACGACAGAAACTAAAGTTTTTACACTCATTTAAGCATTTAAGTAAGCTAACCGGGTCATAGCAAAACCGTAAGTGCAGCATGCATTAACCGCTTGCTAACGTGACTCTCTGACAGCATATTAAGAGTTAAAAAACAACATTAATACAGATCATTCATCATTAGTCCAGGTTATAAAGACATTACAATTTTTACACTCATTTAAGCTTTTATGTAGCTATAATCATACTTACAGGTTGTGGTTAGGAGACGCATGTTGTTCCAAATAAAGTGGGTAATGAACCATCTTTTATACTGAACCATCTTTTAAACATCTAGTAAATCCCTCCGTGAAAAAGTAATTTTAACCACAGATTCTTTATATACCTTCATCATTTGGTAGTGAAAACAACACAAACTGAAAACACAGCATGATATGATGTTTACACACTAACTAGCTGTGGGCAGGTCATAGTTTTCGTTTCTCCCACGGGCAAGGAGATTATGCAAAGTGTTGGTATTACGTGGATAAAGTCAGGCAGGAGATTCAATCCATATGACGACTCGTTTCAGCGATTCAGAATCGACTCCCTACTTTAGAAACCAATTACTTTATTATTCATGCACGTTTTGGTTCAACTACTTTGCACATTGTTTACATTGATGGACAGCTACATGACACACTGCAATACAGGTCAGTTTCGGATCTGTAAGCAACCGAGGTCAAATTACAAATGATAGTTTTCCACATAAGATATTTCAATGTAGTTTTCTGAGAATATCTAAGGGGTTAATAATGAGTAGAGTCTTTTCATCACTGTATTGTTGTGTTTTAAACAGGAAGAAGAAACGTGCAGTTAAAATGATGGTCACCATTGTCTTGCTCTTCACCATCTGCTGGGCTCCGTTTCATATCGTCCATATGCTCTTCGAGTACAGTAAGTGTTTCATATCGTCCATATGCTCTTTGACAAACATTTTCTAAAGGAAAAGTAAATAATGTGAAAATATCGTTTATGTATTTATTTAGGACACAAACAATGCTAAAGTCTTCAGGGCTTGAAGTGCCTGTAGTTGCACAAACAGCAGATTGTTGAAACCATTGAATAGCTGCTAATGTAAATGACTGTACTCATACAGATCCACAATCAGCTCACAGCAGCTTTGTCTGCGTAAATTATATTGTCAGAAAGCACAAAAACTACTGCCATTCATCTGATTCTCTGTATTCACAGTAAATTACAGTATATTTACTGTAGAGAGGGGGTCTCTCAAACCCACAATAATCATTAACAAAAATAGCCTTCATCATTAAACCACAAACACCAACTGTGCAGAAGGCTAAAAGATGAAATGTTATGTTGTTTCAATGACACTTCATGCTTGAATTATTGCACCACCTAAGCCTCGTTCAGACCACCAGTGACTTTTTCGCTGTGTGTCGTCCGTCTCTTTCAGTGAGGCGTTTCTAACGCCTGGTTGTCATAAACAGTGTTGGGGAAAGTTACTTTTAAAAGTAATGCATTACGATATTAAGTTACTGCCCAAAAAAGTAACTAATTGCGTTACTTTTCATGGAAAGTAATGTTTACGTTACTTTTTCTTATTTGGCTGAGGCTTGATCTCTTTCAGGCCTTGCAGGTGTTTTTTATGATCGTAAAAATGTCAAGCTCTGGTCTGCCATCTCCGTTTCTGACGTTAATATGTTCAGTTTAATTCAGTACAATATTTTATTTTTAAATTGAATTTATTAAACTAAAAAAGTAACTTGCATTACTTTTTTTTAAAAAGTAACTCAAATATTAATGTGTACATTTAGTAATGAGTTACTTTACTCGTTACATCAGAAAAGTAATATTATTACGTAATGCGCGTTACTTGTTATGCGTTACCCTCAACACTGGTCATAAACATACGAGAGTACCATCCACTCCAGTAACTGATGAGAGAAGGATGACATGAACTCTGCTGCTTCGCTCCCATTGGTAGTCGCTCCCAAAAACCACTCATCATTTGCATAAAGTAAAACTTAACTTTCTTGCGTCGCTATACATGCCCACCCGGTTGTCAATGGTCACTTTCACTCGTATTGCCAGAAATCGCCAAGCTTCCATTGAAATGAATGAGGTCGTATAGCTCTGAATGGGCCGTCGGATATCACTGAAATGTTTTTCTATACTTGTATTTGTTAAAATAAGAAAATGCATGAGCTAACATGAACAATATCACTTTTTAGCATTTAATAATCTTTATTAATGTTAGTTTTTCCATGGTTAGTTGGAATGCTTGAATCCGATTGGCCAGTCGTGACATTTACAGGTTTGTTTTTTCCAGATAACTACCTCTCAAAACTAATAACACACAGTAACCTGCTGCAAATTATTTGGGCAGGTACAGTTTAATATTACACAAAATTAAATATAAGAATGTCTTTTAATTCAATTCAATTCCATATTATTTATATAGCGCTTTTCACAATTGTTTAATTGTTCCAAAGCAGCTTTACAGTAATAAAAACAAGATAAAAATGAAATTGAATGCTCCTTAACTTACCTATGAGGTAAATAATAATAATGTAATAAGTTGGATAATGAACAAGTTGTTATTTTAATAACAACCTGCTCCCTATATATTATTTCTTACTTAATGCACAATAATATTCCCTCAAATACTGCGCTTCAAAGAGCAATACTGGTTTTATCTTGTCTTCATCTTGGTAAATGACCATGTAATTAGTGTAATAATCAATGCCCGGTCATGCATTTATGTATTTTAAATCCGCTGTACGGATGCCGTCACCCTTCGCTTTGCTTCAAGTGGTTCTTTTGGCTTCAATTTGTCTGCAAATAAAATCCTTTAATGCACTGCAGGCTGTTGATGATCCCTCACTAAATGCAAATACAAATGTTTGTATTAGTTCAATGGTTATTAACTAACAATTACTTTTGGTTTTACATTTTAAATTTATTAGTAAACAGTAAAATGAACTAAGATTATAATGCTGCAGAAGTATTGTTCATGTTTACTACCAGTACGAAAATGAACCATGTTTTTTGCGGTAAAAGTGTAGTAACCATGATTTTTTTGGTCTATTGATTACTATTTGCAAAACCATGGTTTAACTATAGTTTTTGAAAATCATAGTTTTTAAAACCATGGTTATTTTACTACAGTAACCATGGTTTCTGTTTGTAACTGTAGTTAATTTTCGTAAGGGTAATGCATTAACCCTTTGCAAATACAGAGGTGGTTTCCCAGACACGGTTTAGATTAATCCAGGACTAGAGCTTAGTAGTTATATTAGGACATTTCATTTAAGTAGTTTTTACAAACAAACCTTACAAAAGCAATACTGGTGTGCATCTTGAGATAAAACAAATATATATATATATATATATATATATATATATATATATATTTATACAACAGTTCTTTCTGGTTCTCGAATCTGATTGGCTAAGAGCTATGCGATATTGTGCTGATAACGGCACTGTAACCGCTTCACCTTTCGTATTATTCTGCCACCTAGTGAATGGAGGTCCTCTAAACAGGCTCGTCTCTGAATGGAGAAACTGCACCCACACACGGACCTGGACACACACACACACACACACACACACAAACGCGCTGTTTTGAATCACGCTCTGTGTGTCTCATTAGTTCACTAGCTCGTAAATCAGTCTGTGCATCCCAATCGGAAGTTATTATTCCGTCAAAGATCAGCGCTCTTGGATGTTACGTTAAACTTAATGGGATTAATGTCTTGTCACGTCGTGTGGACACTTGGAAAGAGGATTGTAAACACTCATTTTCTGGAGCTATATCTCTAATCAGAACGCGAAAACACTGTGGAACTGCAGGTAAGCACCGCAGCTTTTAAATGTGGACATTGAGCATTTACTTTATCGTGACGTGACTATTAAAACATGTTATGAGATATCGCCACTGGTATATT
The DNA here is from genome assembly GCF_027580225.2 of Misgurnus anguillicaudatus. Classification (NCBI taxonomy): domain Eukaryota; kingdom Metazoa; phylum Chordata; class Actinopteri; order Cypriniformes; family Cobitidae; genus Misgurnus; species Misgurnus anguillicaudatus. The sequence goes on along the minus strand of NC_073340.2, from coordinate 37,153,972 downwards.
TATAAGCAGCATGCAAAAACATCTCTCTGACACTTATAAAAAACAGTTTTATATAGTACTGACAAGAACAAAGTTTAATAATAATAATCGAGTGCTCGTATCACGTTAAGAATAAATGGGAACGCAATAGTAACATTATACAAGTAGTTTTATTAACTTTTACCTCGCGCCAAAACAATAACAACACAAAAGACACTAAATATGAATTAAAAAACAAGTAATAGTTTGATCATGAGACCAAATATTGCTGATTTGATCTCATTTTGACAATCATAAACAAACAAGGCCAACAGGAGAGCCAGGGTATCTCTGTCAGAGATGTAGCCCAGAGAGGGCGGTGGTCAGCGGGGCGAGTGAACACTGATGTCCGCTCATGCTTTGGTTCTCATTCGTACCGAATCTCACTAAGCAAACGATCAAACAGGCGCTATCTTTACTAATCGACTGCAGATTTAAATATAATACATATACATTCTCGACTGAACTAATCTTAAAACTACACTTTGTGACCAAGAAACGGTAATATAAAGATCCGGTTTTCCGTCCATTGAGTTGTTATGTGATTCAAAGCAGCCGAAAGTGTTACATGTCATTCTGGCCGCCCTCAAATCCGTGGCGGAAGAAGTAGTTCTCAGACAAAGAGGCTTTTAAAATAACTCCGTTGTTGTTTTCTAGTTTTCGTTTTTCAAACGTGTGCCGTCGAACTGTTGTATAAAAGCAATATCGCTCTCGGAGTAGTGTGATATAGCTCTATATCATCACGGCTGTGATTGCCTCCGGCACTCGGCCTAATCACAGCCGTGATGATATAGAGCTATATCACACTCCTACTCGAGTGATATTGCTTAAATATATTTATACAACAGTTCTTTCTGGTTCTCGAATCTGATTGGCTAAGAGCCATACGATATTGTGCTGATAACAGCACTGTAACCTCTTCACCTTTCGTATTATTCCGCCACCTAGTGAATGGAGGTCCTAAGCAGGCTCATCTCTGAATGGAAAAACACAGACGCGCTGTTTTTGAATCACTCTCCGTGTGTCTCATTAGTTGGCTCATAAATCAGTCTGAATCCCCAATCAGAAGTATTATTCCGTCAAAGATCAGCGCTCTTGGATGTTACGTTACAGTTAATGGGAGAAATGTCTTATCACATCGTGTGGACGATTAACACTTGGAAAGAGGAATATAAACACTCGTTTTTTTTTCTGGAGCTATATTTCTTATCAGAACGCGAAAACACCGTGGAACTGCAGGTAAGCACCGCAGCTTTTAAATGTGGACATTGATCATTTACTTTATCGTGACCTGACTATTAAAACATGTTATGAGATATCGCCACTGGTATATTTATAAGCAGCATGCATATCTCTGACACTTATAAAAAACAGTTTTATATAGTACTGACAAGAACAAAGTTTAATAATAATAATCGAGTGCTCGTATCACGTTAAGAATAAATGAGAAAGCAATAGTAACGTTATACAAATAGTTTTATTAACTTTTACCTCGCGCCAAAACAATAACAACACAAAAGACACTAAATATGAATGAAAAAACAAGTAATAGTTTGATCATGACACCAAATACTGCTGATTTGATCTCATTTTGACGATCATAAACAAACAAGGCCAGCATGAGAGCCAGGGTATCTCTTTCAGAAATGTAGCCCAGAGAGGGCGGTGGTCAGCGGGGCGAGTGAACACTGATGTCCGCTCATGCTTTGGTTCTCATTCGTACCGAATCTCACTAAGCAAACGTTCAAACAGGCGCTATCTTTACTAATCGACTGCAGATTTAAATATAATACAGATACATTCTCGACTGAACTCATCTTAAAACTACACTTTGTGACCAAGAAACGGTAATATAAAGTAACGGCTTTTCTGTCCATTGAGTTGTTATGAGCTTCAAAGCAGCCGAAAGTTTTACCTGTCATTCTGGCCGCCCTCAAATCCGTGGCGGAAGAAGTAGTTCTCAAACAAAGAGGCTTTTAAAATAACTCCGTTGTTGTTTTCTAGTTTTCGTTTTTCAAACGTGTGCCGTCGAACTGTTGTATAAAAGCAATATCGCTCTCGGAGTCGTGCGACATAGCTCTATATCATCACGGCCGCGACTGCCTCCGGCACTCGGCCTGCGGCCTCGTGCCTCTGGCCTAATCACAGCCGTGATGATATAGAGCTACACCACACTCCTACTCGAGCGACACTGCTTAAATATATATATATAATATGAGTAAGGTGTTTTTAAATTAAGGGAGCTCAAATATTTTAGTCAGGGACTAGGATAAGCCCTGTCCTGGAAATCACCCCACAACCTTATTGTGCTACCATTTTTTATAATCCAGATAAAGGGTTAGGGTTCGGTTTGAAATGTGTTCACACATGAGTTAGATAAGTGACATCTGTGTTCTGTGTTTAGATGATCTGGAGAAAAACTACGATGAGGTGACCATCAACATGATCATCGCTGTGGTTCAGGCCATCGGCTTCTCCAACTCTTTCAACAATCCAATCGTTTACGCCTTCATGAACGAGAACTTTAAAAAGAACTGCGTCGCCACGCTTTCAGTGTACCTGCGTCGACCCATCCGCCAGGGCGGCGCCAGAGACAGGCCGAACATCAGCGTGCACTTCTCCAAACATCTGAAAACCGATGTGTTCAGTACCAACACAACCAGCAGAAACCGTGCTGAACTTGAGACACCTCAGAACAGAGTGCTGTTGAACCCATCGCACGGAGATCTGCAAATATCCACAGCGTTCACAGAGCAGAAAGTCAACATCACGTCACGCTCGACACAGCTCCCGTCGAGCAGCTCCTGTGTGAAATAACAAACTGAGAGGACAAGAACATATTGTTACCTGACATGACATCTGACCGAAGGTGAAGACGTGTTCATCGCAACAGAAAGAAGCGTTTGACCGAAGCTTACATCTTTGTTGGATGAGTTTACAGTCCTTGACAGATCTATCATTCAAGTGCTGTTCAAACATATAGACAAACCTCATGTGAAGAAAACTAACAACAATGAGAGCGGCCTAAGAACTAACCAGGGTCAAATTACAACACAAACTATAATTACAATCTTCAACATACTCGACATCAGAACAATGACAGCTAGAATTCACCCAAAGCATTGAGTTTACAGTTTCTTGAAAAGAAAATAATTCAATTTCTCACTAGTATAAAACCAGCGGGAGAGAAAATCCTCAATAAATAGTTTATAACTGATGACATTAATATTTGTGATAGTAAACCAGCTGAAAGTAGGGGAGAGCGGAGCACAACCTAACGCTTTTTAGCTCTATCATTCAAAAAATATTTAAGTTCCATGAATCATTTTTTTTTTCGGATCAACACACACATCTCTGCTACAAATAAACACTTGGGGTGGTTTCCTGGACAGAGATTAGACTAGTCCTAGACTAAAACAAAATGTAAGAGCCGTCCAAACTCAAAACAACTTGCACTGACATATCTTTAAATACATCAGTGCTCTTTGTTTTGCCTCAAAATGCAGACAAGTAATGTTTTTAGTAGTCATGTTGGTTAAAACTAGTTATATTTCCTATATAAACTAAGGCCTAGTCCTGGCTTAAGCTAACACCACATGAAGTTTGTTTGTGGGTCCTACAGTTATCGTACAATTACCCCGAAAGTGAGAGGAGTGCAAACATTACCCCATAATGTCTTCAACCCCAGCTGTCATTTACTAGGAGTTGCTGACATGTTTCAAAATGGTGTTATATTTTAGGTAACAAGACAGTGATTAAAATAATATAAGGTTGGATTTGGTGACTTACACACTAAAAATAGAAAAAAACATAAGATAAAGAAATTCACCACCCAATCACTCTTTGTTCAATATCTTAACCAAAAAATATTAAAACTTTTCACAAATTCACAGGAGATCTTCTGAGAAAAAGACCAAAAGCAGAGATTGCTCGGCCCTGTAGAAATGTGTAAAGTAGCTGAGTTACTTTGAACTCTGCATTAGTTTGTGCCTCGCTCACCCACACATTATCCCGCTAATATTTCACAGCTGCTTGCACATAAGGAAATATACACAAAATTTACATTTGATGTATTTGATCAGTTCACTTGTAAGAAGTGCAATCCTTTTGCAAAGAAAAATGTTTCCTAGCAGCTTTAAGGCCAGATGTCTCACACTGAATCATCTTAGAACCGTTTCCAAAAATCATTGTAACTTAAGTAGCACTTGAAAATCGTTGTTGATCTACGAGTGATTTGAAGTAACAAAAATGCTTGCATCGTAAGTGACAGAGTTACAAGGAAGATTATGTCATGTTTTTTAAATGTTATTTATTTATTAAGTTCTTCTTTGTTTAATGGTTTTATACAAATTAAAGAAATAAAAAAAATTAAACCACGTGCAAGGTTTTCAATCTGTGATAATATTCACATGCGTCTCACTGCCTTTCATCTATTCTAGTAAATTCAGAAGGCGATACTTGAAGAGACTAAGTATTATTATGCTCTTACCTCTCATTCTCTGATTGTGATATTAATAATGACCAAAAATTGTGCTTAATATAATGTGTACAGTATGCAGAAAACAGATATTAATAAACAATTAATAATATAAACTGCAAAAGGCATTGCACAATGGGATGAGTCCTAAATAAATATGGAAAAAAATATTTCAAATGGCACAATTAAAAAATTTAATTAGTCACTGAACAATATTAAACAATATTATTAACACTAGTGTAAAGTACACTTCATTTGAAGATCATTAGGCTAAACATAAAACAAAAAACAACATATAGGTGACATTTCAGCACTTGACAAATGGATTGCGACCCGTAAGTAGCACTTAAAGCTTACGCGTGATCATATTTAAGTGCATTTTTGGGAAAGCTCGTGAAAGAATAACTAACGTTCGTTAAGTAGATCAAGTTCAATTGTTATCGAGAAACCCAGCCCTTGTGGTAATTTTAAGACATTTGACAGGTTAGGTGTGCATTTATTGAAAAATAATGCACCCATACATAATTTCTTAACCAATCAGAATAAAGCATTCAACAGCAGCCCCCTGGTATAAATTATATTATGGAGCAAAGGCAAATGTCCTTTATCATTGTTATTTAGTGAGAACAGAGTTTAGGACATTATAAACTTCTTGAGGGAAAAACGATCTATTTTTACAGGCATTAGTAAAGAGTTAAAGTTCATCTGATAATAACAGACCACAGCAGTAATATCAGGGTTAAGAGAAATCACATACTGTACAAAAACACTGACAGCGCTGTTCATTATTGTTGTTAATAAAGAACCAAATTGTTTTGTATTGAAGTTTATAACTTTGCTGAGATTAGATTTTGAAATATTCTTTCAAAGAAAACATTACCAGTGTTTCATAAGCTGTTTTTTGTACATGATAATGATAGTAATCCTCACTGAAAACATTTGAACAGTGAATGTGCTTGAATTCAAAGAGGCTTCATTTCTTTAATCTTTATCATTGTTGGTAATAAATATGTTTTGCATCAGAATCAGATTCGACCAGTCATTTGAATGCATTTTGTAAATGTCTTTATAAGAAATACATCTCTCACAATCCTTTATCAATGTATTGACATGTTTTTTATTTCAATTTATTGACATGTTTTTTTTATTTCAATTTATTGACATGTTTTTTTTATTTCAATGTATTGACATGTTTTTTTTATTTCAATTTATTGACATGGTTTTTATTTCAATGTATTGACATGTTTGAAATGACTTTCCTAAACTGTTGACATCTACTGGGAAATGCAGATTATTGGATGTTTACAGTAAAGGCATTAAACTCGTGTGACTGAGATCTGACATGTCAATCTGATATTACAATCCAACAGTTTCAATAAATATGAAGTACCAACCTACTTTATTTCTTACTGAAAATCCAGTTTCATCCAAAAACATTACTGAAGTCAAATGAGTTATGATAAGAATTGTTTGCATTCATTCAAACGTGTGAAACATAATCAAATACGCTGATGCATTTACAAAAAATAAAGAGAAACAATGCACGAATGTTGTCAATGCAGATTTTATTCACACCTGATACATATTTACATAAAATAAATTGTTAAACTCAAAAACCACCGCATAAATTAATGATAGATTTGACCCCATCCGGTCAGATGAAAATGAAATCTTAGAAAACTGTAAGCGCTTCATGTAATTCATTTTACAGCCAATGAGCAAATCTTATCTCAGAGGAGAAAATATCAGCGAAATGTTTGTAGGGACCAAACACCAAACCTGCGCCTAAGACTATGAAAAAACTTTTATCATCTCGAAAGATTGATATAAACCATGACAATTATTTTGGACCCACCTTTCCATTCATTATCTGAAATTGGAAAAAACTACTGCCAACACTACTTTTAAACCGCAAACTGTTCATATAACACAAAAAAGGCACATAAGTGACATAAGTGATATGTCAGAACTCATAATACTCAATACATGCTATAATCCAGACCCATCATGAAGGTAGCGAGCGAGTTATTGAGCCCAGGGATACATGAAAATCAGGATTGTCAAAAAGCAAAGGTCTACGGGGAGGATTCGGCTCCTTGGTAGCACTGTGTAAAAGTTTAAAAAGTCCTGTGCCAATATTCATGGGGATTCCCATAATAATACACTCAGAAACACCTGCAGAGAGAGAAAGAAACAACATTTGACTTAAAGTGGGTTAACCGTATTTCATGCATTTTGACTTATTAACACAGTTAAGGAGTTGTAATCCTCATGCTAAACAAATGCAGTGTCAAAAAAATCAGCTTGTGTGTACTACTGGGCCAAACTCACGCCTATTCTTTTCTACAAGTTTCTGAAAGATTTATTTAGACACGAGTACCCGTGACACATCAGTGACCCCATATTCCTTTTATGGGCACTTCCTCTGGAATAGCACGCCCACAAAAGTAAGAGCAAGAACAACGAAAATGCTAGAAGTCACAGGCATCACTTCTCGCGAAAGCTTTGTTTTATATAAAGACTCAACAATGACACGAAAGAAGTTGTTTGTTTAAGGAGAAAAAACTAGGGATGCTCCGATCAATGCCGATCTCCACTAATAATACGTGGCCGATCACTATTCTGAATCGGACAGCCGATCTTATTACAGGTATTTCATGTACTACGGCTTTTGATCAGTAAGTCCTTATCGATCTAAAATCACTGTTAGTTTGAGTCGTTTAAAAAATTCAATTTAAAAAGAAACACACGTCAAAAATAATTATAAAAAAAATTAATTATTATCATGAAAATAACTGAAAAGGTTTTAAGAACAGCAATATAAATATATCCTTCAGCCATTTCATGGAGCTGCGTGTCATCACAGCTGCGTGTGTATTGTTCTTCGTCTACAGCGCATTTTGAGTTTCTGCACGAGAGCGCCCCCTGGCTTTTGGATGTAGCAGCATTTCACCGTAATTCATTGAGAAACATAGCAAGCATTATTGGCCGATCGATTGGAGCATCCCTAGAAAAAACCCTTGTTCAGCTTTCCAAGTAAGCCAGCCTTATGGAAACATATGATGGAAATAGTTTGTTTCTCTGGGGTAGCAGCAGAGTTTTGCGTGCATGTTTGTTTAACGCTGGATTTCGTTAAAATCGCAAGCGGTAAGTAAAACTGCTTGAAATGTTATATTGGAAACCAGAGCGTAAGTGCATATAAAGTAAACGATACAAACATGTAGTGAATCAAAAGTTATTCAGAGACAGTGGGATAATGTTTTGTGTGTTGCTTGCTTATGACTCACTTCTACCGCTGGACACCTCCAGCATATCAAGCTTTTCCCGAAACAATCTCTAATAATATTTTATTATTACTTTGAGGTGGCCCACACAAATTCTTCACCCTAAAGCTCATTACTCACCGCACACAGAGTCTTTCTGGCCGAAATACGCTGCGTCGAACAGATGATCGGCTGTCTTTTCAAATGACGCCAGCATCAGAACGCTCTCCTTCATCTTCGCCAGGCCAAATCGGGTGATGCCTAAAATCTCACCCTAACACCCAAGGAAAGTCAATGAGTGAATCAGACTTATCACAACACTCACATGATCGATTTGATCAATGACTCAGATCGACTTGATCAGATAGACTCACCTTATAGGACATGAGATCAGCCAGGAGCATGACGTGCCTGCGATCGATGCTCATACCGTGATTTACCATGGTATACTGGATCTCATTAATGATGGTGGATCTCGCTGCTTCGATGCCTAATGTCTTCTCAACCTGATGAATGAGAGATTCGACTGCAGATTTACAGTAAATAATACACTGTGAAAAGCTTAGCTACCTCATAAGCACAATGTTTGGGTTAAATTTTTACTTTTTATAGAGTATACACCTGCTGTATCCCGTGTGCGGGACACCTGACCGGAGTTTACTTCAATATTTTGCACATACATTTTATTCTATCATGGTACGTATACGATAACTATGTATCGTTGGAGGTCTAAGAATGTAGGCTTCATATTTTAAAACCATTTAGCAGTAAGAATAATGCAGTGACAGTAATTTATTAATTTGTGACAAGAGTATGCAGCAAACTAATGACACCTAGTGGCCGTTGTTGGTAAAACCACTAAAAGTCTAACACATTTTTGTTATATTTTATGCATATTGCATTATTTTATTTATTACAATAATTGTAATTTTTTCATTTAATTTTCACCTCCCCCACTCAGAAAGGACTGTGCCAGTTAAGGGGTTAAAAGTTGTGTAATTTTTTTGCAAATAATAGATAAATCACAGGACTGTAAAACTGATGCTCAACATTAATTTATATTAGGATTATTTACAAATTCTCCTTTTGTACAAAATAACATGACGGTGGGCAAAAGATAACTATTCGGGCCGACATCATCATCAAGTTTGTCAACAGTCGGTACCTCATACGTGTTGTTGGATGTTGTTTTGTTGCCGTTGACGCCGTGTGTTGCCATGACAGCTCTGAGGTTATCACCCTCCACCAACAGCTTGAACTTCTGCTTACCGCTCTGTTCGTCGATATGAATGACGGCTCGCGCCACTTCAGGGATTCCCTGAACTACCACCTATACATAACACAACACATAGACACAACAGAAATATTTCTTTAGGATTATTAACAAGATTATTTGCATAACTACGGATAAAACTCATGTCAGACCAGATCAAAGTTATATCAAGCAGAAAGCCCTGTCTCAGATATCACAAGCAGTATCAGATAATGAAATAAATAAACCGCATATACAAACTGATAATGATTTAACTGCTGTTTAATTGTAATATTTATGGTAATGAATAGTGCAACCCATAATCATGCACACAGATCAGAGATGCTGATGATGTTACTATGGAAACCTAAACCGCAGCTGAACCTGTCAGCGACCGAATGTAGTGAAAAACTTTCTGTGACATTCGATGTGACATGTTTGATTGTGTGTGTGTGTGTATGACTGACTTTAGGAAGATCCTGTTTCAGTGACTGCAGGACGTAATACATCGAGCTCTTGCTGTTTTCTCGTGGAGACACACAGACGACAGCCTCGCCATGGACGGCGATATCGCCCGGCTTCACCCGCAGCTTAGACGTGCAGATGGAGTAACGTACGGTCTCTGCGTTCACCTGACGTAAAATAAAGTCAGAAAGATGACGATTAATAAATGACATCACTTCACATCAGCCGCTGGAGCTTAAAATGATCTCTGCGTTCACCTCCAATCTGAGAAGACGAATTCTCTCCAATGACAGCTTGACCAGAATAAAACAATCATCGGGTAGAAAAACCTCCTCAATGTATTCTGAGATCTGACAGAAACAATACAACAATCAGTCATCAGAGAAAATAACAACGTATACATAACCCATCTGTCATCTCTGTCCCTACAGATACAGAATATAAATCAGCTTTGGCTTGAGAAGTCACTTCATAGACTATCATTGATTTACAAACTTATATTAAAATATTTTATCCCCTAATGGTGCGTTAACACCAGACACAAATAAAGCATTAAATGCAATTGATTTACATGTTAATTCAATGCAAAGACGCAACAGACATCCTGGGGCACGAATGATGCGGCACGAATTGAGCTTTTTGAGCGTTTGACGGCTTTTTGAAATCTGAAATTTGGTGGATATAACTTAAAATGTTCAAGTGTCCAACTACGCGCAAATCTGAAATTTGGTGGATATAACCTAAAATAAAAAAATAATAGTAATAATGTTTATTTTATATAGGGCCTTTCTCAAACCCAAGGTCGCTTTACATAGAAATAGCATCACACAGTCAGATAAACAGTACATAAGAAACATAAGAAATTGCAATACAAGTAGCAATACAACAAAACATAAAGTAAATGGACTATGAATTGTATGAAGAGAAGTGATCATTAAACAGAAAACTCTTGAGGTGGGTTTTGAAGAAAGGAAGAGAGGAACTGTCACGAAGAGGTTGTGGGAGGGAGTTCCAGAGTTTTGGGGCCAGGGCACTGAAAGACCTACCACCCAGGGTGGAAAGTCTAGTGCAGGGAGTGACAAGAAGGTTTTGGTCTGAAGATCTGAGTGAACGGGAGGGGGTGTAAGTAATTAAGAGGTTGCAGATGTATGGAGGAGCAAGGTTATAGAGGGCGAGTAGTAGTACTTTGCATTTAATATGGGACGGAACTGGTAGCCATTGGAGCTGATGGAGAATGGGGGTGATGTGGGCAGATCGTTTTGTATGTGTAAGGAGCCTGGCTGCAAAGTTTTGGATGTATTGCAATCTTTGAAAGGATTTGGTGGGGAGACCAAACAATAGTGAGTTACAGTAATCTAGGCGTGAACCAGAGCCTGTGCATCACTAATAGAAAGGAAGGGTCGAAGGCGGGCAATGTTACGGAGGTGAAAGAAGGCAGTTTTAGTGAGTGATTTGATATGATGATCAAAACTGAGAGTGGAGTCAAATATAATGCCAAGGTTTTTGACAACCGGGGTGGACAGGTGAACAGGTGAATCATCAATATTAAGAGTGAAAGTGTACGGTTTGGAGAGCATGCTTTTCAGTTTTATCTGTGTTGAGTTTGAGAAATTTTTTTGCATCCATGTTTTTAAGTCAGAAAGGCAGTCAGTGAGCAATTGTGGGGGGGGGGTCAGAGGGTGAAGTGGTGGTAAAATAGAGTTGAATGTCATCTGCATAGCAGTGGAAATTTAGACCGTGGCTGCGAATAATCTGACCAAGAGGGAAGATGTATATGAGAAAGAGGAGTGGCCCGAGAACCGAACCGTGAGGGACACCACAAGTGACTGAGGACTTGGAAGACTTATGTGAACCAAGTGCAACAAATTGCTTTCTGTTGGTGAGGTAAGATTGAAACCAATTTAGGGCTGTGCCAGAAACATCAATAGCAGACAGACGGGAGATTAAGACATTGTGATTTATTGTATCAAAAGCAGCACTAAGATCGAGAAGGATGAGAATGTTGAGTGAGCCAGAGTGCACAGACAGAAGAAGGTCGTTTACTATGCATACTAGGGCAGTCTCCGTACTATGACACGGGTGGAAACCAGATTGAAAAGGCTCGTACAGGTTGTGATGGTTTAGAAAAGTGTGTAGTTGTGAGGCCACAACTTTTTCCTAATACCTTAGCCAGAAAGGGGAGGTTGGAGATAGGACGGTAGTTTAACAGTGATGTTGGGTCGGAATTTGGTTTTGTGGAGTGCAGCAGGTACATCACCAGAATTGAGACAGGCATTTACAATCAGTGTAATGGGTTCATCTAAGGATATGACACAGGCCTTAAGTAAAGGGGTGGGTACAGGATAAAGCTGACAGGATGAAGGGTTAGACTTAATAATGATGTCAGTGATAGTGGTAGAGTCAATAGCGGTAAAATGAGAGAGCTGTGGGCACAAGGGTGGAGGAGTAGATTGTGAGCTAACATGAGTGTTAAAGGTGTTGTAAATTTGGGTGATTTTGTCATCAAAGAAATGTAAAAAGGCTTGGCACTGTTCAGGGGTTTTAGCACAGGCAATGACAGGGGGTTTGAGATGTTTGTCTACAGTCCTAAATAAAGTTTTTGGCCTGGACATGGAGGAGGTGATGAATGATAAGTAGTAGTTTGAGCAGGCAGCATTAAGGGCGTCCCTATATGTCTGGGTATGTTCGGTGTAGAATAAAGAATGAATTAAAAGGCCAGGTTTTTTTAGATGGTGGCCATTGGCCTTTAGATGCCTGAGCTCAGGGGTAAACCAGGGACACCTACGGTTTGTTGGTACAAGCCTAGACCTGACAGGAGCTAAGCCATCACGCAGGCTGTTCAGGGAGTCATTGTACATATCAACCAGGTTATTATTGAAAAATGTTCAAGTGTCCAACTACGCACAAATCTGAAATTTGGTGGATATAACTTAAAATGTTCAAGTGTCCAACTACGTGCAAAAAGCACTATTTATTCGCTAAATGGGTGATTATAATTGCAGGTACATTGGTGTCTAAAACTATTATGTTTTTCTGCTTTTTTCAAATGTTATATTGGTTAACATTTGAATTGTCTTTTATGGCTGAAAATAACGATTTCCTGTTTTCTGAATTAGTCCATGTCAATTCTGTTACTGTCAAACTCTGTTACAGAGGTAGAGTAACACTGTTGACAGTAATGTATGTGTGATATATATGTGTCGAGTAAAGGTTTTGTATCAGTCTCGGTTATGAGACCTATACATTATCAAACAGTCACAGACTGATCACTGTGTGTCGTGACACTGTTGTCATTTGTGTATTCACATCACTGAATGTCTGTGCAGCGATTCGCACCTCTCCCAGAAGAGTTTTCTCGATTCGCCCTTTCACCAGCCGCGCATAGTCAGGATCATCATCAATGTCCAAGTTGGCACTTATTATGGGTGTGCTGACACAAAGAGAGAGAGAGATTTATTAACAACTAAAGACAATAAGATTGGAACAACTATTAAACATCTCTGAAACATTACCAATTATACAAACAAAAGAGTACACAGAAAACCTTTCGAGTCACACACTGCAAACAACAGGCGGCGTTCACTCGTGTGAGCTCTTCTCTCTGATAAATGTGTTTTTCATCATCAGGGGGGTGAGAGATCATACTGCCATGAATCAATAGCACATGTGATTGTGATAACAGCGTGTCAACTGTTGCGTTCACCGCAGGCTTTACAAAAGGTGTTTTTGTGTCACGGCATTTTAGTAAAGGTTTTCTCTGACATCCCTACAACTACTGTAAACAATAACATTCACACCACATTTCATGCTCTTAACAGCTTCAATTTATGTAATGAATAATTGACGATTAAATTATTCGAAAATAATGCACACCAAAGATGGTAACGTGGCATGACAAGTAGCCGATGTGCATTATTTTCAATTATACCACGGGCCTGTTGAATGCTTTATTCTAATTGGTTGAGAAATGTTACACAGGTGTTAATTATTTTTCTGTAAACCACACACCTATCCTGTCAAATGTCTTAAAATAACTACCAGAGTAATATCTGTGGTAACTGTGTTATAAAAGCAATAATTGACCTCGGTGCTTTGAATTATGTAAGGAATAATTGACGACGGGCCATTGAATTATAAGAAAATAATGCACACACCCAAGGTGATAAGGCGGCATGACGCAAATAATTCCTATCAATTATTTCCGGTCCTTTGAATTATTTCCGAATAATTCAAAGGACCGGAGTCAACTATTCCGCTTATACCACGATTACCACAAACTAGGGATGGGCATAATTAATCGACGATCGATAATTGATTGTTAAGAATTTCGTCGATGACGTTAATTTGTTATCAATTAATCGAATGCATTTTTTTATCTAACTCCTGTTTCACAAATACTTTGTATGCAGTGCGTTTGCGTATATGTGCGGCGAATCCGTCAAGCACCCGTTGCAGTGCGCTGCTGACCGGTTATTCTGCATATAAAACGTTCATGTGATTGACACTTTCTGTGAACACTTTTCCGCATAAACAATAGAACAAATCATCATTTTATTCACAAAACAATATATTTTAGATATTATTTGACAGACTAGTAAGTGTGGAATAAGGATGTTTAAAATCTCTAGCCTGGTGGTCAGGATTTGAATGGATCAAATCAGCAGTTTTGCAATGGTTTATTTATCTCCACATATATCATAAATAAAAACTAGATAGAAAAGTTTGTTGACAAACTTTATGTTGGCTTGACAAAGCCTGGCCTGAACGTTAAAAACGGTTTGACAGAAGTTTAGTTTAGTAGGCTATCTGGCTGTTAGAATGTTTAAGTATGAAGGTAGCATGATTAGCATGAAGTTAGCCTGATGTTAGCATGATTAGCATGAAGCTAGCATGATGCTAGCATGATTAGCATGAAGCTAGCATGATGCTAGCATGATTAGCATGAAGCTAGCATGATGTTAGCATGATTAGCATGAAGCTAGCATGATGCTAGCATGATTAGCATGAAGCTAGCATGATATTAGCATGATTAGCATGAAGCTAGCATGATGCTAACATGATTAGCATGAAGATAGCATGATGCTAGCATGATTAGCATGAAGATAGCATGATGCTAGCATGATTAGCATGAAGCTAGCATGATGCTAGCATGATTAGCATGAAGATAGCATGATGTTAGCATGATTAGCATGAAGCTAGCATGATGCTAGCATGATGCTAGCATGATTAGCATGAAGCTAGCATGATGCTAGCATGATTAGCATGAAGCTAGCATGATGCTAGCATGATTAGCATGAAGCTAGCATGATGCTAGCATGATTAGCATGAAGCTAGCATGATGCTAGCATGATTAGCATGATGCTAGCATGATTAGCATGAAGCTAGCATGATGCTAGCATGATTAGCATGAAGCTAGCATGATGTTAGCATGAAACTAGCATGATTCTAGCATGATTAGCATGAAGCTAGCATGATTAGCATGAAGCTAGCATGATTCTAGCATCATTAGCATGAAGCTAGCATGATGCTAGCATGATTAGCATGAAGCTAGCATGATGCTAGCATGATTAGCATGAAGCTAGCATGATGCTAGCATGATTAGCATGAAGCTAGCATGATGCTAGCATGATTAGCATGAAGCTAGCATGATGTTAGCATGATTAGCATGAAGCTAGCATGATGTTAATATGATTAGCATGAAGCTAGCATGATGTTAGCATGAAACTAGCTTGATTCTAGCATGATTAGCATGAAGCTAGCATGATTAGCATGAAGCTAGCATGATTCTAGCATGATTAGCATGAAACTAGCATGATGCTAGCATGATTAGCATGAAGCTAGCATGAGGCTACCATGATTAACATGCAGTAAGCATAAGGTTAGCATGATTAGCATGAAGCTAGCATGATTTAACGTAAAGCTAGCATGATTAGCATGATGCTAACATGATTAGCATGACGCTAGCACTATTTAACGTGCAGCTAACAAGATTTAACATGAAGTTAGCATGATTTAGCATGAAGTTAGCAAGATTTATTATGAAATTAGCATAAAGCTAGCATTAAACTAGCATGAAGCTAGTATGACTTAGCATGGAGCTAGCATGAAGCTAACATGACCCAAAGACCCAACCCCCATGCCTCTATGATGTTCAGACCAAGAGATATAAGGCTTTGTTTATTATGTTGCTAGGGTGCTCAAATTTGGTTGCTAGGGGCGTGGCTTAATGCCTCAATAAGAATCCTATTAAGACTGATTGGATGCCTGAGTAAAATGAGCCCACCCCTATGTCTCTATGACACTCTGGTGTAAAGATATCCATCTGGGCTTTTTATAATGGTAGTCTATGGGAGATTTTGCTAGGGTACCCAAAATTGTTGCTAGGGGCGTGGCTAAATAGCTTTGGGGCGATCCTAAGAGACTGATTGGATGACTGAGTAAAATGAGCCCACCCCCATGTCTCTACGACACTCTAAAGTAAAGATATTCCATCTGGGACGCGTTTATTCCCTTATATGGGCATGCTTCCTGCCCCATTATAAGTCAATGGGAAATTTTGGGGGCCTCTTACACCCCAGGGGTACAGCTTACACCCCATTGTGATGTATGTTCTTACAGAGCCTGTCAGCCACCTTAAATGTGGTAAGCCACAAGTTTCTACAAGTTTCTTACTCACAGCTATGACCCGTCAAAGTTTGTCTCAATGTTAAGTCAATGGAAATTTTGGGTTGTTCGAGACCCCCGTTTAGGAATTCGGAAGGTCCCATCAGTTAGAAAAGATATAGCACACTAAGTCAGACCAGTCTGAAGGTCTGTGGAAAATTTGGTGCATGTAGCTTGAAAGCCCTAGGACGAGTTAGTGTCAGAAATTTTGGGGGGAGAAAAAGAATAATAATAATAATAACTAGATAGGTACATTTCCTGAAGAAAATGTGAGTGGTGCTTGCCGTGGCAAAATTCTGGGTAACATATATGATTATACTCCAAGCCAAAAGTAAAACGATCCAACTCCCGTGTCTCTACGATGTTCTGATGCGGAGATATAAGGCTATGTTTAGCCGGTTGCTAGGGTACTGTATTTGGTTGCTAGGGAAAACATTGCCATCCACTAGTGATTACCCTCCGAGTCACGAGTCAAATGGTCCAACCCCCGTGTCTGTACAATGTTCTGATGCGGAGATATAAATATTTGTTTACTCTGTTGCTAGGGTACTGTATTTGGTTGCTAGGGAAAAAATTGGCATCCACTAGTGATTACCCGCCGAGTCACAAGTCAAACGGTCCAACCCCCGTGTCTCTACGATGTTCTGATGCGGAGATATAAGGCTTTGTTTACTCTGTTGCTAGGGTACTGTATTTGGTTGCTAGGGGAAAAATGGCATCCACTAGTGATTACCCTCCGAGTCACGAGTCAAACGGTCCAACCCCCGTGTCTTTACGATGTTCTGATGCAAAGATATAAGGCTTTGTTTACTCTGTTGCTAGGGAACTGTATTTGGTTGCTAGGGAAAAAATTGGCATCCACTAGTGATTACCCTCCGAGTCACGAGTCAAACGGTCCAAACCCTGTGTCTTTACGATGTTCTGATGCAAAGATATAAGGCTTTGTTTACTCTGTTGCTAGGGAACTGTATTTGGTTGCTAGGGAAAAAATTGGCATCCACTAGTGATTACCCTCCGAGTCACGAGTCAAACGGTCCAAACCCTGTGTCTCTACGATGTTCTGATGCGGAGATATAAGGCTTTGTTTACTCTGTTGCTAGGGTACTGTATTTGGTTGCTAGGGAAAAAAATGGCATCCCATAATGATTACACGCTGAGTCACGAATCAAACGGTCCAACCCCCGTGTCTCTACGATGTTCTGATGCGGAGATATAAGGCTTTGTTTACTCTGTTGCTAGGGTACTGTATTTGGTTGCTAGGGAAAAAAATGGCATCCCATAATGATTACACTCCGAGTCACAAGTCAAACGGTCCAACCCCCGTGTCTCTACGATGTTCTGATGCGGAGATATAAAGCTTTGTTTACTCTGTTGCTAGGGTACTGTATTTGGTTGCTAGGGAAAAAATTGGCATCCCATAATGATTACACTCTGAGTCACGAGTCAAACGGTCCAACCCCCGTGTCTCTACGATGTTCTGATACCGAGATATAACGGTTTGAATTTTATGTTGCTAGGGTGCTCAAAAGTGGTTGCTAGGGGCGTGGCTTAATACCTATGTAAGGGTCCTGAGAGACTGATTGGATGTCTGAGTAAATTGAGCCCACCCCCATGTCTCTATGACACTGTGGTGCAAAGATATCCATCTGGGCATTTTATAATGGCAGTCTATGGGAGATGTTGCTAGGGTGCCCAAAATTGTTGCTAGGGGCGTGGCTTAATAGATCTGAGATGATCCTGAGAGACTGATTGGATGCCCGAGTAAAATGAGACCACCCCCTTTTCTCTATGACATTGTAAAACGAAGATATCCCATCCGGAAATTTTTGTATTCCCTTATATGGGCGTGTTTCCTGCCCCATTATAAGTCAATGGGAAATTTCGGGTGCACCTTACACCCCAGGGGTACAGCTTACACCCCAATGTGATGTATGTTCTTACAGAGCCTACCACCCTCTTCAAACAATGTAACCCACATGTTTCTACAAAATCCTCGAGCAGAGCTATGACCCGTCAAAGTTCGGCGCAATGTTAAGTCAATGGGATTTTTTGGGTGGTTTTTCGCCCCCCTTTCGGAAATCCTGCACCCGATCGCTTATAAAAGTCATAGCACACCTCTCCTCAATAATCCGGTCGATTTGAGCCCTCTTTCATGGGACTACGGCAAACCGTGCGGGACGAGTTACGCGCCGAAAAAGTGTCCAGACATAAGAATAATAATTATAACTAGATAGGTACATTTCCTGAAGAAAATGTGAGTGGTGCTTGCCGTGGCAAATTTCTGGGGACAGTATATGATCATACTTCCAGTCACGAGTCAAACGGTCCAAACCCCGTGTCTCTACGATGTTCTGATGCGGAGATATAAGGCTTTGTTTACTCTGTTGCTAGGGTACTGTATTTGGTTTCTAGGGAAAAAATTGGCATCCCATAATGATTACACACCGAGTCACGAGTCAAACGGTCCAACCCCCGTGTCTCTACGATGTTCTGATGCGGAGATATAAGGCTTTGTTTACTCTGTTGCTAGGGTACTGTATTTGGTTGCTAGGGAAAAAATTGGCATCCCATAATGATTACACTCTGAGTCACGAGTCAAACGTTCCAACCCCCGTGTCCCTACGATGTTCTGATGCGGAGATATAAGGCTTTGTTTACTCTGTTGCTAGGGTACTGTATTCTGTTGCTAGCGAAAAAATTGGCATCCCATAATGATTACACTCCGAGTCACGAGTCAAACGGTCCAACCCCCGTGTCTCTACGATGTTCTGATGCGGAGATATAAGGCTTTGTTTATTCGGTTGCTAGGGTACTGTATTTGGTTGCTAGGGAAAAATTTGACTTCCAATAGTGATTACGCTCCGGTTCACGAGTCAAACGGTCCAAACCCCGTGTCTCTACGATGTTCTAATGCGGAGATATAAGGCTTTGTTTACTCTGTTGCTAGGTTACTGTATTTGGTTGCTAGGGAAAAAATTGGCATCCCATAATGATTACACTCTGAGTCACGAGTCAAACGGTCCAACCCTCGTGTCTCTACGATGTTCTGATGCAGAGATATAAGGCTTTGTTTACTCTGTTGCTAGGGTACTGTATTTGGTTGCTAGGGAAAAAATTGGCATCCCATAATGATTACCCGCCGAGTCACGAGTCAAACGGTCCAACCCCCGTGTCTCTACGATGTTCTGATGCGGAGATATAAGGCTATGTTTACTCTGTTGCTAGGGTACTATATTTGGTTGCTAGGGAAAAAATTGGCATCCCATAATGATTACACGCCGAGTCACGAGTCAAACGGTCCAACCCCCGTGTCTCTACGATGTTCTGATGCGGAGATATAAGGCTTTGTTTACTCTGTTGCTAGGTTACTGTATTTGGTTGCTAGGGAAAAAATTGGCATCCCATAATGATTACACTCTGAGCCACGAGTCAAACGGTCCAACCCCCGTGTCTCTACGATGTTCTGATGCGGAGATATAAGGCTTTGTTTACTCTGTTGCTAGGGTACTGTATTTGGTTGCTAGGGAAAAAAATGGCATCCCATAATGATTACACTCTGAGTCACGAGTCAAACGGTCCAACCCCCGTGTCTCTAAGATGTTCTGATGCAGAGATATAACTGTTTGAATTTTAAGTTGCTAGGGTGCTCAAAAGTGGTTGCTAGGGGTGTGGCTTAATACCTATGTAAGGATCCTGAGAGACTGATTGGATGTCTGAGTAAAATGAGCCCACCCCCATGTCTCTATGACAGTGTGATGCAAAGATATCCATCTGGGCATTTTATAATGGCAGTCTATGGGAGATGTTGCTAGGGTGCCCAAAATTATTGCTAGGGGCGTGGCTTAATAGCTCTGGGATGATCCTGAGAGACTGATTGGATGTCTGAGTAAAATGAGCCCACCCCCATGTCTCTCTGACAGTGTGATGCAAAGATATCCATCTGGGCATTTTATAATGGCAGTCTATGGGAGATGTTGCTAGGGTGCCCAAAATTGTTGCTAGGGGCGTGGCTTAATTGCTCTGGGATGATTCTGAGAGACTGATTGGATGCCCGAGTAAAATGAGCCCACCCACTTATCTCTACGACACTGTAAAGCAAAGATATCCCATCTGGAACTGTTTTATTCCCTTATATGGGCATGTTTCCTGCCCCATTATAAGTCAATGGGAATTTTTGGGTGCCTCTTACACCCCAGGGGTACAACTTACACCCCAATGTCATGTATGTTCTTACAGAGCCTACCACCCTCTTCAAATAATGTAACCCACATGTTTCTAAGGAATCCTCACTCGTACCTATGACCCGTCAAAGTTTTTGCAATGTTAAGTCTATGGGATTTCCCCCCATTGACTTTTCATTGGGGCACTTTTGGGCGCCTCTTACACCCCAGGGGTACAACTTACACCCCAATGTGATGTATGTTCTTACAGAGTCTACCACCCTCTTCAAATGTTGTAACCCACATGTTTCTACAAAATCCTCGAGCGGAGCTATGACTCGTCAAAGTTGGGCGTAATGTTAAGTCAATGGGATTTTTCGGGTGGTTTTTCGCCCCCCTTTCGGAAATCCTGCACCCGATCGCTTATAAAAGTCATAGCACACCTCTCCTCAATAAGCCGGTCGATTTGAGCCCTCTTTCATGGGTCTACGACAAACCGTGCGGGACGAGTTAGGTGCCGAAAAAACGTGCAGATGTAAGAATAAAATATAATAATAATATCCCTGAGGAATAGTAATAGTGATGCTTTGCATAAATGCAAGCACCACTAATAAGTATGGGGAATAATAATAGTGATGCCTTGCATAAATGCAAGCACCACTAATAAGTTTAATAACAATAACAATATATTGGCTTTTTCAAAGCCAACATAATAAGCAGAGTAACTGCTACCCTTCCACATTATATATTTCCTACTATGTATGTATATGATTTCCAAATAATAAACGAGAGTATTCAACGACAAAAAGCGTCTCATATGGAAAAAATCCTCACAATATTATTATTTCTCAAAACTTTATGACAAAAATAAGCAACTGTATTCCTACAGTTATTCAAAGATACACACATTATTCCGCATATAATTTGAATATTATATAAAAGTATTCATTTAACGGCACGTTTCATATGGCAAATAAATATCCTCACATTAACATAACAGCATAATGAAATGAATAAACAGACAATGAAACAGGATTGAAATATAAATTGTATTATTATTACCGGAAAAAAGCAATATTGCTAAAATAATCTCTGAGGTAAATGCGTCAAAAACGCTGTTACCCGCACAATAAGTCTAAATGAGCAATAACAGCGAAAAAAGCATTATTAGGCCATGTCTCAAAACTTTATTTGACAAAATATATTTAAAAGTAATGTATACTTACAGTTATTCAAAGATGCACACATTATTCCATATTACTCCCGTTTAGGAGCACGTTTGTCTCTGGCCTCGCTCTTATGTAATAGATTGACAGGTGCGCATCGCCGTCTTTCAAAAATTTAAAATTTTTTAATTACTACCTTAGGAAAATTAGCCATGATTTTATCATTGTGAAAATGTTTTTTTTTTTTTGCAGGTGAAAATGTTTTTTTTTTTGCAGATAAAAACGAATTGTATTTCCGCAATTTTACTACAAATAACATGGTTATGGTAGGCTATATTGTGGAGTTGGAGACCATAGTAAATTTGTGTCTACTGTTGTTTTACAACAAATAAAAACTAAAAGACTATGTTAGTATAATTAAATAATGGTGAATGGGGCTCACAAAACGCACGCTGTTTCACACATACTCTGTATGCGGAATAAGTTAGCGCTGAGGTACCTGATCCTAGTCAGTCTCCTCAGAGCGGCTGTTTTCGGCGGCGGCTGGACTGACGGTCACCATGGGTTGCGGTCGCGTCTGACCCCAAAACATGTTTTTATTTCTCAAAAAAAAATCAGTAGACTGGTGCAGAAGTTTTATGCGAGTTACTAAAGTTAATTATTTTTGACGAGGCTTTAATGCCTAATTTGTTATAGCCTAATGTTAGGAAGGCTAATATCTTGCACTTTCTTCTGGCTTGAATAATTTTGAGCTACATTTTGACAAAACCTTTCAGATCTAAGTATTATGTTTTTTGTTTAATTTAATGTTAAATATGAATCTGTTTTTTTTTATTTTGGAACTAATGAGGTCTCTGTTTAAGAACGCTGGCTCGCAGCTGCAGGTTCCGCTGCTTTAAGGCCCGGGTATACTTTTTTTCCGCGTCCGCGTCCGGCTCGCGCGCGCACGCGTCCGCGCAGCTTTCCGAGTATAGTCCCCGCGGCTACACGCGGATGGCCGCGTTCGACACTATACGCAATACAAATGATTTCTTATTCAAATTATAAGTCTAACAGGCTGTCAGGGCAGCACTGATTTGGAGACATTTACAGTACATTAAAACATTAGGATAGGTGAAGAAAAGTAACCGATCCACCACCGCAAACACAGCCCAGAACAAACAACAAGACAACAAAGAACAGGAACCAAACAAACATGCTCCAGAGCTTTCTGTTCTTGGAAGAAGTAAAAGTTAAAGAAGAAAAACGATAGTATGTGTGCAAATGCTGTCTATTACCTTTGTATACTTGTTTATAGTGGAGTGCCCTGTCTAAATATTTTCACGCGCATGCGCTGTTGTACGCGGACTGTACGCGCACTGTCCGCGCGGTCTCAAATTTTGGGCTGCACGCGGACGGTCCGCGCGGCCGGCCGCGGACCCTCTTGATGACGAAAATGACGTCATGCGGACGGCGCGCGTACGCGGACGTCCCTAGTATACTTTCGGCTTTAGAGCACCCACATGCAGGCACATATATGTTTGAAACATAGTTTAACTGTCTGCCACAAGTTGATCTTGTAATAAAGGTCTCATCGAGGAAAAACACGCTGTATATTTGTATTCATTGCATTTTTTAAGTATAAAAGTTAAATAACAAATTTTATTATAAAAATATTAATGATTAATCGATAGTCGATCGTTAATTCTCCCGACGATCGACAAAGAAAACTTAATCGAATGCCCATCCCTACCACAAACATTGGTTTGGTGCCTATTTTTAAGAAACTTGACAAGTTAGGTGTGCGGTTATCGAAAAACAATGCATACCCACGGAACATTTCTCAACCAATCAGAATACAGCATTCCACCGACCCGTGGTATAATTAAAAATAATGCACACCTGCTTTGTGTCGTGTCGCTTAACCACCTTGGGTGTGCATTATTTTCGATTAATTAAACGGCCGTCGTAAATTATTTCTTACATAGAGGACCAAAGTCAATAATTCCTCTTATATCACAGTTACCACAGACATTTCTCTGGTGGTTATTTAAGACATTTGAAAGGTCAGGTGTGCGGTTATTGAAAAATTTCTCAACCAATCAGGATACAGCATTTAACATTACCGCCCCTGTGGTATAAGTAAGTATAAATTATTGAACTCTTGATAAATCAAATGGTGTCATGAATATAATATTTAGGAAAACCCCTTTAGCGATTTGTGATAACCTGTAAATAGCAATTCAAGCTTCTCTGTAGCCGTCTTTGTTTCTGTAGTCACCTGATGTTTTTGGACGCGTTGATGATCTCTTTAATTCGCGGGACACCCAGTGTGATGTTCATGGATGCCACACCAGCAAAGTGAAAGGTTTTAAGGGTCATCTGTGTGCCCGGCTCTCCGATACTCTGAGCGCACAACGCCCCGACAGCAGAACCCGGCTCCATCTGTGCCCTGACACACAATTCACATACAAACACACAATAATCATTAATACCATCTGGTTGGTTTCTCAACACAACTGAAGTTACTTCACATTAGCAGTCATTAAACTTAAAAAAACACCAAACTGTCATTATTATAATTAAATTAGGGCTTAAATACGTCTATTCAGATTAACAACATTATACATGTTTCTTTTTTTACATCGATGTAAATAAGTTCCAGATAGATCATGACTGCCTGTCGCTTTAATAAACTGACTGTATTGCTGATCTCTAATTGAGGAGCTCAGATGCAAAACCGTCCGACATGTTTTCTTGTAAATGAGAATTTTAAATCACGATTTATGTTATGTTTAGGTTCAGTAATTTCACTTTTATGCCAAGGAAAAGGTTATTAGTCAGTCAGTAACTAACAAATGTCACTTCTTAGTTACGACTTAGTCATTCCATTATAATTTAACCAATTTGACTTTCACTGTAAAACTCTTTGTGCATGCAAGCCTTCACTTCTAAAAAAATCCACTTCTTTGGACAAAACACAGTAAACTATTTCAAAATCACTTAGAGATGCAAAAATATAGAGAGATTCTGGAAAAATATAAATCACGAATATGATCATGAACAGGGGCGTCGCTAGACCCCTTTTACTGGGGCACGTGCCCCAGTGTAAATCTTTTGTGCCCCTGTGTAAATCTCAAGTTTACATTTTAGCAGTTAACTAGTGTATTACTTTACAAAGACAATCGCGGCAAAACGGATCTATATGCAATGCAGTTACCCAATTCACGTTTGAAAAAGCGACGCACCAGTCGCACTGACGCGTGCAAGCCTCAATTCATGTCCACGTCCGCGCACGGACATGAATGGGTGCGCGGACGCGGACATGAATTGAGGCGTGCACGCGACTGTTTTGCCGTGCGCAGCCGCATACAAAGTACACGCGATTGAGTTGGTTTATGAAAACATGACGAGACTTAAGTAAGTTTCTAAATAATAATGGAAATCTTATTTTCACCCGATCGTTGACGCATGTGATAGACATCAGAAATGTTTTGTGCAAAGCAGGAAAAGGGAAGGAAAAATGAGAGATGATGTATTTAAGGGAGTAAGGACACATAACATCTTACCCTGTCAGGGCTTAAACATTAGAGGGAAAATCTCAGAAAAACCTCTGTCAATAGTCTATAAAATTGCATTGTTCACATACAAAAACTGTGTTATACTGTTCTGTATTTTCAGATATGAAATTCATATTTAGTTCACTAGCTCTAGGTCATTACATAAACAGTTAGCAGTAACTAAGATAATTTTTTAGTAGCAGTCATAAAATGAAAATATTCTTAAAAATAAAAAAAGAAGTGATTAATAACTTTTTTTATTTTTAAGAATATTTTCATTTTATGACTGCTACTAAAAAATCTATCTTAGTTACTGCTAACTGTTTATGTTATGTAAAAATGCAAATGTGCATAAAAAAATTTCTCTCCGCCCATTATTTCCAAACATTTTATGCCTTTAAACATGTTAATAATGTTGTATATATGTTTATATGAAGATGATACTTAAATATTTTTAAATAAATGTTTGTCTTTCCCAGTACTTGTTGCAATGTTGGAATAGTGGGTTAAGCAAAGGAAATTGTATCTTGCACAGCGCAGGCTTTCAAGAAAAAGTAAAAAAAAGAAATGGGGGGCCTGTGCCCCCAACCCAATATCACGCAAATACGTGACTATTTCACGTATGGACCAACGTGAAAATGACACGGTTTGCCGCGTTTGAACGTGAGCATGTCACGTTTCCTTTTTGTGTCCTTACCTAAACAAACTCTAACCCCAACTTCGGGGACAATTGGTTAAAGTTTAGAAAATATAAAAGAATAAGTCTTGTATCTTTTTTTTATAAACCAATACTTAAAGTGACAAATACTTAAAGTGACATATAACAAAAGCACCAAATCTAACCCTAAACCGGAGCGAAAATGGTTTGAAAATAGGACAAAAAAGTTGAGTAACCAAAACGTGAAAGTGACACAAAAAGGAAACGTGACATGCTCACGTTCAAACGCGGGCAAAACGTGTCATTTTCACGTTGGTCCGTACGTGAAATAGTCACGTATTTGCGTGATATTGGTGCCCCAGTAGAGCTTTATGTCTAGCAACGCCCCTGATCATGAATCATCTTTTAGTTTTTAAATTAAGATCACGATTCTGAAACAACAATTTACTAAAAGATAAAAGATAAAATATGAATTGCAGCAATCTCTTTAAAAATGTTTCATTGATTAGATTTTTTTTTAATCTGACGATTCACTGACTCACTTATAAATATATGTTTTATTAATGGATAAAAGAATGTGTTTGCCCTTGATCGTAAACATTAGCATTTATACTTCTGTGATCATTTAAATGTTTTGAATATATAATGCAAAAATAAATAATTATACTGTGGGGTTGAAAAGAACCGTTTTCCTATATATCAGGTTTCCCAAACTTTTTCAATCCAGGACCCACCTAGACAGGTCAAATTGATCTTAAAGGATTATTTCACTTTTATAAAAAAAATCCGGAATCTTCTCACTCCCATGTCATCAAAGATGTTTATGCGTTTCTGTGTTCAGTCGAGAAGAAATTTCGTTTTTTGAGGAAAACATTTCAGGATTTTTCTCCATATAGTGAACTTTATTGGACCTGAACAGAGTCTTATTTTGAGAAACCATCCTCATTTTCAGCACTTTTAATCACAACTTCTCGTCTTGCATAAGCCGTGTGATGCGCCAGCGAGACCTTACGTATTGCGTAATCATATGGAAAGGTCACGCATGAAGTATGTGAAACTACCCCTCCAGTGTTTACGTGTGGAGAAAGAGGAGCGTTCAGATGTTGTTGTATGTGGAATGATATTAATTAATGTCTTTGTGTCAGTTTATTGTTTAAAATGATCTGTTTCACATATATAACATGTTTTCTAATGTTCCGGTAAGATTTCTGTCAAAGATTTAATAGATGGACAAATCGCTCTAAGTTAGGAATAAGATCGTGTGTGTGCTTAAATCTTGATTGTGACCTTTACACTATAAATCGTGCAGCTCTACTCTCTCATGAATCAATCCTTGAGATGTTAATCTTTAGTCTTGTATTTTTCATGTAGTGGAGATGATGTGAGTGTAGTTTATCTTAATGAAATATTCTTTCTAAAATCTCCGGTACATTCAGCACAGAATCTGACTGATGAACCATAAAAACATGATAAGAGCTCATCAGCAGCTGTGTGCCACCTGTGTTACCTCATATATTTATCTCTGCAGGTCTCCAGAAACTTCTCCAGCTGTGTGGGTGTGATCCGGTCCAACTGATACAGAACTTTGGGCTGTGACGGCAGAAAAATACACCATCACTCACATAAGCACACACGCACAAAGACGCAAACAAAAGAACACGCACGTGTGTAGTCATACCTCGGTCGTGCCGTTGTCATTGATGCCGTACTTGTCTCGTGTCTTTTTGATTTTCTCTGAAACCGTTTTGATGAACTTTCTTATTTCCTGGAGGAGAAACAAAATGTTTAAAAATCATAAACAACTTGTCAAACATTCACTGAAACGTTCAGTCTGAATCATTCATCATGACAGAATTATTTTCACACAAACACAGTAATGTTTTACATAAAATCTAATTTTGGGGTAACACAAATAATACACACTGAGTAAACACAAACTGCGTGGCCAACACACATATGTAGTCAAGATTAGTGTGTGTGTGTGTGTGCGTGCGTGCATGTCAGCAGCAAGTTAACACTTCACAAATTAGTCCCAACACTGTTATTGCTGTAATTCATAACACAAACGTTAAACTGAAAACTCCAATCATTGTCTCACATGCATCACACGCACACATCTTAACAGGGCTGAATGGTATTGAGACCAAATGTACGTTGCGATAACAATATTTTTGAGGTATATCATTTTCCCAGTATTTGAAATACACCTCTGGTGCAACTCAGACACATCATCAGTGATGTATGTATCCTGGGTTCATTGGGTGTTTGGGGTCTCACAACATCATACACTCTCGCCCAGGCCACCCAGCCAGGGTTGATCAGACCCCGGCTTGTGTCCGAGTAGCTTGTATGATCCAAGGATCACCCCGCTTGATCCACAGCCATCTTGACGCCTTTTCAGCGACGTCCGTGATGTTCTTGATGGCTTTCCTGCTGTGCAGACTCTTCACTCCAAGCATCTTGAGGGCCCTGATGAGTGACTGGCCGACATATCCTCTACACCCAACCTCGATGGGATTGCATCGGGTCCTTCAACCCCTGCTTTGGCATTGGCCTGCCAGTTCCTCGTATTTGGCCCTCTTCCTCTCAAAAGCCTCCTCCTTCTGGTCTTCCCAGGGGACCGTCAACTCCAGCAGGACCACTTGCCTTGTTTTTCCTGAGCGTGGTCACTGCAAAGTTCTCTGGGAATTTGAGCTGACTCCCTAGGTCGACATTCAGTTGCCAGTCTTGTGCTGTTGCAAGCAGTACCCCTGTTTGCTTCAGGTGCTGATGTGGCTTCCCCCCGACTTTAACGAAGACGACGTTCTGCCTTACTGGTTGCTGGTGTCTACTGCATGCGATTCCGGTGCTGATAACCTCTGCAATGGCCCTCGGCACTTGGTCGTGGCACCAACGGTAGTGCCCATCTCCCAGTGCTTTGGGACAGCAGCTCAAGACGTGCTCCAATGATCCTCCTCTCTGGCAGAGTGGGCACAATAATGTATCTGCCAAGTCCCAGCCAAAGAGATTGGATGGGCTAGGGAGGACATCATAGACAGAATTAACCAGGAATTTGATCCGGTGTGGCTCAGACTTCCACGGTTCTGTCCCTGATATCCTCCGCTCTGCCGCCTGCTCCCATCGGGTCCATGCCCGCTGCTGCCGCATCCCTACTGCTCTACTCCTGTGGGCTTCCTCCACCCCTGCTCGGACGTCATCGTGGATCAGCTGCCGCCTTTCTTTTCCCTGGGCCTTGTTAAAGCCAGGTGTTGGATTGCTCCCGAGTCCTACCCGTCCAGATGCCACTGCTCCCACCAGCTCACCATGTCGCAGCCGTGACTCAGCCTGCTTTACTGCCTCTTGGGCCTTCCACTTCCTGCCAGCTCTATGCCAGCTGAAGAGGCTTTGATGTCACTGGAGTCTCTGTACAGTATCACCTCTCTTGCTCAGGTTACCATAAACTCTTCCTTTAAACTACCGAAGGGCAGTTTTAGCTTTTTCTTCCTACCGTACAAGGCGATGTCACTGAGACTCTGTGGTAGCCCTAGCCACTTCCGCAGGGAACAGCTGACTTCCCTCTCAAAGCATTCAACGGTAGTAATTGGAACGTCATAGACCAGCAGTGGGGGCAGGATTTTTTTATTAAAGGTATAGCGGAAGATTTTCCCGAATTATTTAAAAGAACCGCCCCTCGATATACACGCAACACTCTCCCTCCCTCCTCCCGAGAGGGAACGCCTGTTAAACGCATGCTTGAGAGAGAGAGAGAGAGCATGCAGGAGCTCAGTTCTTCTCTTCGCTCTGTTTACAAGTTTCTGTCGGCATGTTTACCGGGTCTGTTCGGTTCGTGACTTGTGCCAGGGCTAGCATCGCTAATCATAGCTTACATCAACGTTTACTAGCAGTGATTTTAAATGGATTTCTCCAAATAGCATGACAAAATGTACTTTTCCAGTAGAAACTTCGCGTGGGAAGCTCAACCTGTCCTTTTAGCTCACGCCAGCGTGTGAAATAGTCTCCCATAAACATTCTGGGCTTGTTTCTTTCTTTATAGTCCTTTCTCTTCTTGTCATACAATTCGTATACACTTTTTCTCTTGCGACCCTCAGACATTTTGAAAAAAAAAAAACAGCGAGAACGCAAGCTTCAATGAATGGTTGAAACCGTAGCACAACACACATACACGTGAAAGTGCGCATGTGCAGCAAGCGAACCTAGAGGCGAGCACGTACGACGGTTATACGTCAACATATAATCAGAATGATTGACATCTGGGATGACCAATAGTCTTGATGATCCACCCGGAAAACGGAAATCTTCCGCTATAACTTTAACTTTTTTAAACATTTAGATATGTAAATATCATACTGAAATAAACAGGTAATACAAATTCTTCTGATGTAATTAAATCTAATTCAGGCTAAAAATATTTCAGATGTAACTTTCTTTGTAGGCACAAGCTCGTCGCTGTCGTTTTCCTTGCTTATCTCTACTTTACTATTTTTTTTGTTGCCGTTATTTTTCTAGCGTTTAGTAAGGTAATTGGTCTAATTTGGACAATCTAAGCATGCATCACACAAATTACAGACATGTAAAAAAAATCAAGTTATAAACTGTTATCACAGCAATGATCATTTTTCACTATATCGTGCAGCACTACATCTGACCCATGAGGTTTTGACATGCACCATACGTTCTGTTCAATACCTGAATATATTTCTCAGTGCCTGTGTCTGTCAAAGCCTTTAAAGGAAAGACAAAGACTGAACACACCTGTCACTCACATCAATCAATAATATTCAACCAATCAACATCTCACAGGACATTTCATCACTTCCTGTGTACGTGTGTTGTTATGGGCATCACAATGCAGTTGCTTGAGCGTTCTGATTGGTTGTTCACTGAGGTCTCAGTTATAATTGCTCAGAATCAAAACGAGGTCACATGATCAGAGAATACAGCTTATAAGAGCAACACTGATGCTTTTCTTAGAATCAAACCAATTCACATCCATTAAGCGCTATTAAAGACAGGCGAATCTGAACTTCAACATCATTCATTCACCACTTCTTTCATGAAGACCGAAGATGCACTGAAGTGTTTTTAAATGAGACACGAGTGGGTCTTCACTGTAATTCTGTGCTCTTAGAGCTGATAAAGAAAAAAGGACAAACTGAAAGTACAGTAAATGAACACATTTAATGCTTTTATCTCATGTTTTGCCTCCATGTGAACTTTGTGCAGATTGAAAGGTATTATCTTCAAGCATTTGAGAAACAATTTAATGAAGGTCAATTGTGAAGGTTAATATCATCTTGAGTGAAACTATTTACAGTTTTTTACTAATCAAAAGCATAAGCGGCTTCCCAAATGAATGCTAGTAATGGCATTCAAACACAAAACACAATAAAAAACTATTTCTACTTTGTAGATTTAATGTGTGAGAGTTACTTGTTTTAGTCCGACTGAAGTGTAATCGTCTCATAGTGTCTGACAGCTCCTCATCGCCTCTGTGTTGAGTGTGTGAAGTGTGCATCATCCAAATACTTTAAGTGCACTTATTCTTCAGCGTTAACACTACTCGCAATATTTACACTACAAAGTAACGCAGAATAATACACAAGTATTCAATTTGGGATGCACTCAATTTTAAAAGCAGGTCAAACTGTGTAAGGGGTCTCACCTCTAAAAACGTGTCTTTACAACACAAGAAGTCTCTTCTCTTCATGATGGAGTCTGAGGTCAACACCAGCTCATTTCTGCTCAGTGCCGGCTCACTTTGACAGGTGTACACCGCCTGATGGAGAGAAAACATACGAGATGTATCATCATGAGAAAAAAAAACATCAAATGAGGAAGATGTCTGTAAGACTCGGGCTGTTTGTTGCTCCGGCTGCTTTGTACATTTCCGCAAAAGTTTACTCGCAAAAGGATTCAGCTTGAGCTTTGATTGTTTTATAAATCTGTCACAAAGTCATATATCAGCCACTGAGCAGATCAGCGCACCATCTGAAACCTAAAGATGTTACTCTGTGACGTACTCGGACGTTGTCGAGGACTCTTTTAAACTCCAGCGGTTCGTCTTTTCCCTCCATGTCCGTGGGGTCGAGTCCGTCCCCTCCGTAGATGAACTGGATGATGTCACCGGTGGAGCTGCGTACCGTCAGATCATACTGAGAGCAGAGATCTTCTAAAGACTTTACCAGACGTCTCTGAATGACAAATACACACACATACACACATGCATTAAGAGCAGATCTCATTCATGATTTAATGCGTCACTGTGTCCAACTGTCTGTTAAAAAAAATCAGGACTCAGCATGTGACAATATATTTCTTTGTCTTTTACTGAAGTACTGTCACAGTAATACACTGTAGATTACATTTAAAGAAAAAAATTATATGAATATTTAAATTAATCTACAAATAAAGAGTTATTTATATTTGAATAAAATAATGATTTTACAAACACAAGATTTGCATTATATTTTCATGAATGAAGCATTATGAATAGGATAATAATAACCGTCTTTACTTTAAGCGTGATAACTAAATTTAAATCAGCATCATCTCTCCATAATAAATAACTCTGACATGTAAATCATATGGATTCAATAGTGACATATAATCACTGCCAACACTGTTTTATACATAACTACTGACACATCAATAGCTTTCATTTATTGATCAGTTTTAGTTGTGGTTATTGGGGATAACAGATCTCGGAACGTTGGGATTGACCAATCAGAATCAAGTATTTCCAAGAGTCATGTAATAATCCTTTTTAAAACATAAATAAAGAAAAAAGTAAAAATGTCGAAGTTAGGGTTGGGTTGATTTTCATCAGTCACATGTTAATGAGCTCATGGTTGCAATTTTTAAGTAATCTTTTTAGTTTAGTAGTAATAAATGTCCTACAGCTAGTGGACTGGGGAGTTTTAAGATGGCAACATTAAAGGGATAGTTACCCAAAAATACAAATTCTGTCATTTTCTCATCCTCATGCTGTTTTAAATCTGATGAACACAAAAGAAAATAAATGATGGTAGGCACACAGCTGACGATACCCACTGAATTACATCGCATTTGCTTTTCCTACTATGGAAGTCAATGGTTACCATCAGTTGTGTGCTTACCATTTTTTATCAAAATATCTTCTTTTATGTTCATCAGAAAAAAGAAATTCATACAGGTTTACAACAACATGAAGATGAGAAAATGACAACAGAATTTTTGGGTGAACTATCCCTATTAAGAGTACATTTACAAAGGACACAGGGTTTCCCGCAGCACTTTGCAGTTCGGGCGGCCCGCCTAAGCTGTGAAACCCTACCGCCTTAACTAGGTCGTCTAAAATAAAAATTGCTGCACAAAAGGCCATCAAGTTCATCTCGGAGAATAGTGCGGACACGCTTCACACCCCGAGCGTGCACGCGCGCCACACGGCCGAAATGATGCCTCACTGTCTGGAGGATAGCCAGTAAGTGGACTTATGTTTTGGGTTTATTTAAGCCTGTTATTGTATTAGTCTATAGTTCTCGTGATTTTTAAGTAAGTTAGCTGGTGATTTTTGTTGTTTAAGCAACCTACCAGCTAGGTTTCACGTACCTGTTGATTAGATATAATTGTTGAGCGCTCTTGCTCATGTTATTTATGTGCATTATTTACATGCTACAGTAGTTACACTCCTTTAAGATAATGTAATTAATAGTGGAAAATAATCTGTTTTTACAATTTTTGCGCTATCTATCATAGTTCGCCATCAACATCTGGTTTAGTTTGTGTTTCTTAATCCTTTAGTTTCACTTTATCACACATCTATTCCCATATTCCTGAAGTATCTGTTAAAAACACTTAATTCATTAATAATCTAGTATGTGTTCATTTTCTGTCAAAGTTTCTTCAAAATTAAGTTTTATTTGAGTGTTTTAAATAAAAATATTTTCATTTTCATCATGACATGTATGCCCCGCCCCTTTGATTACCATGCCCGCGGTCACGGCCACCTGCCCAACCCTACCACCTTGACCAACAAATTTTCTGCGGGAAACCCTGGTACATCAGACTTATTTCACAACATCAAGAAAAAAAATCTGTTTCCACCATCCAAGTTATTTTAGAAAGCCCGAGTGAGATCTTCAGATAACAGATGAGAACTGTAAACAGACACATCTGGAAACTTTAACTACTTTTAACCACAACCAGAGATGAGTCACATAAATCACTGTCAAAAAACCTTCAGGGAACGACCGGCTATCAGGCTTTCAGCTGTATGAAATATACTGTGACACCTACAACACACACTCTCAGACATGGCCAGCTTATAATACTATAATAGGTGTGTGTGTGTGTGTGTGTGTGTGTGTGTGTGTGTGTGTGTGTGTGTGTGTGTGTGTACCTGCATGTATCCCGTCTCAGCTGTCTTTACCGCGGTATCCACCAGACCTTCTCTTCCGGCCATAGTGTGAAAGAAGAACTCAGTGGGCGTCAAACCCGAATAAAAGCTGTCAGCTACAAAGCCTTTTGCTGCAGGGAGCTAATAAAAAACACAGACACATGTGTTAAGGCTGTGCAATTAAATTCTTGATTCAAACAATTACAAAAACAAGATGATCGAGGTAAAACTATTATTGTGTGATTAAAATATATCAATTGTGTGCTGCTGGACCGATGTGTTTGTAAAGCACTGCTTTGACAGACACGTGTAGCCTATTGCAACAAGGTTAAATAAATGCATGTTTTCAAAGTCACTAGGTAATCGTGTATGAAGCAGCCCTAATGTGTGTGTGATTCTATTCACAAACCTCAGAAACTATGATATTATTTTAGATTTTAACAGACAACCAAAACAAGTGGCCTGCAAACTGTTCACATTTATTGCAACATTATTATGTCTGACATCTCTCCATCTAAACATCCATTTAGTTTATGCCACACGTCGTGCATATCGACAAGTCAACAGCTGACATATTATCTGAAATATTACTATTATCTTCAGCCCTGTTATAACAATGATGAAAAGACAGAAACATTATGGTATTGATCTGAGATCTCTGATTATGACCTCTCACATCATCAGTCCCATTCATTCACACACATCAATTACTGTCACATCACTCTTACAGCCAGAAATCACACAGAGATATACAAGAGGTCTGTCATACTTTTGAGTGCTTCTGGAAGTGAGGCAGAGAACGATTTTCAAATCCATCAGGTACACGTGAACCACTGATGGCCTGCTGCCCGACACAAGCAATCATCTGAGAGATATTAATAAATGAACCTAGAAAGAGACAGAGAGACAGACTTCAGTCATATCAGAGGCATAATAGTTTTGATGTCACATAAGCCGTTTACATGCACAAATTTTTATCAGTCTGACTGAATTTAATCTGATTGCAAGTTACGACAATACAGTTTACATCAGTGTTTCCCATACATTGATTTATCTGTGGCGGGCCACCACAGAATCAACACTGGCCGCCACAAATAGATTTTTCATGATTCCCATTCGCCTTCCTCCTCTCTCTCATATTGCATGCTGTGTGCCTCTCTCACATAACAGTGTAAAGTATTTAAACTCTGCGTTCCTCCATGTACTTTCTTTTATGCGTAAACGTTTCCCACAAATACCTGTTCTGGTGTGAGTCTAGGCGGGCGTACACGGTGCGATTTTTGCTGTCGTAGGAGCTCGCATGCGATTTTTTTTCTCGGGAGCAAATCGTTCATGCTCGTATGGTCGTGGCTCGCACCGTGTGAGAGGAATTACGAGCCGAGCAGGTAACGAGCACCTTACGACCTCCCGATAATTTTTAAACATGTCAAAAAAGTTCGGGAGCTGTCGGTATAAATTCGTAGTGTTGGATATTAAAGTCTGTGTAAAGAATTGTTTGTTAACATATTATAAATGTTAGAAATGTATTGCTGAAACATGTCCACATTTTTGTACTCAGGAATATTTGGGCGGGGTTAAAACGGTGGCTTGATGACACACTGCAGCCACCTCGCATGGCCCCGCCCCTAACACAATTGCTAGCATGCATTCCGGTTGTAGTGGTATTTGAAAGTTAAGAGAGACGGCAGATTTCCCGCAAGTGGGAGGGGTTTCAGCACAGACACACCCCCAACCGTGTGAGAGGAATTACAAGCCGAGCAGGTAACGAGCACCCTACGGCCTCCCGATAATTTTTAAACATGTCAAAAAAGTTCGGGAGCTGTCGGTATAAATTCGTAGTGTTGGTGGGGGTGCTCGGTTTAAACGTATGGTGATTTTGTCAGTTGTCACATTTTAAGCAGCAGTTAAAGAAAGGGCTGATTGGATTAAACAAGGAGTTACTGGGTCGTGGGTCGTTACTGGGTCCTGTTTAGTCACCATTTTATAAACAACAGAACAGATAATATGTAAAAATAGTCTCTCAAAGTCCTGTGGAAAACACTTTTACATGAACCCTAAACATTGCCATCTGATGAAAATGTTTGTTTACATGCACATTCTATATAATCCTAACCAAACGTCTGCACAAGCATACAGCCAGGGTTGCCAGATTCACGAATCAAGACCATCCCTATAGACATTCTAGATTGCACAAACTAACCCATCCCAATGACTATACACAGCCCAAATGCCAATAACTATTAAACTAAATCCTTTCATCTTTAACCTGCAGAAAAAGATCAACTTGTGAAACAGTTTTAAAGTAGCCTAAATCTGAACTCGAAACAGAGCACACAGAGTACTTGGCAACGCAGCGCACAGCATCTCCCAATGAGTTCACGCTTTATCTCTGGATAAATGTACAAAGTCAAAGTTGAAATAGAGAAAACTGTTCTTAAGAAATTTTCAGATCTAGGCAAAAAAAGCACACCTTTTAAAAGGCACGGTGCTATTTTATTGCTTTATGTAATGTTATGAAAGACATGAACGCTGCAGAATGTACAGCGCATGACCCCATTACATTAATAATGTGTGTTGCCATTGCCTTGTTTCTGTGACGAGAAATAAATCCGTAATATGTAAATAATATGTAAATATAAGATGTGAACTTAAGCACAAGGTATTTTGTATCTAACTGAGTAAATACTATGATTCATGCGTTCACATGCGTACTTTTCTCCTGATGATCAGATCGGACTACACCACCCCTTTCAATACAATCAAAATTTGCATGCAATCGACTTCAATCGTATTGATTAAGGTATTTACATCAAGGCTTTTTAATCCGATTGAGCCATGATTACAATTAAAAACAGTTTATGTGGTTGCATGTAAACGCCGCTGTTGTGATCACATGACATGTCAAACCTTTCTTACTATAGTAAATGATACCAGTGCAATAGTGTTACCTTTAGATCCACACAGAGCCATGATGAGTGGACTGTTGCTCTTATCCAGTTCCCTCAGACAAGCACTGCCAGCATGATCTCTAATCACAGACAACTCTTTCAGGATCAACGCCTGGACACAAACACACACAAAAACACACACGGATAAATGACCAGAGAAACACTTCTGTAATGTGTGCATCACATTATCCAACAATAAAAGACTCAACTAGCAGCTACCTTATCTACCTGAGATGTAAACATATGACGTAATTTTATTATTAAAGGTTTTCATTTTTTAAAATAACGGTAACAATGCTATTATTGGTTAATATATTGATGACATCAGCAGGACAGTCAGTTTAGTAGCACAAACATCATTCACAATAACACAAGAACATCTATAGTGAGCGAGATGAACCTCGAGCGTTTCCTCTGCGGTACAGCCCGGCTGCTGCTGTAATCTGCCCGTCTTCAGAGCTTCAATGTACTCGTCACATTTCTTATAACCGGCATCCAGAAGCTCCTGCTTGGCCTTCAACAAACCCTGACCCGGCGTCACGTCACCGATCCCGATAGAAAACCCTCGATTCGCTGAAAACACAGAAACCAGAAGGAAACCCACGTCAGCGGAGTAACAACTCAAGCAGTCATCTCTAGAGATAAAACACAAACTCACAGAGGTAAACAGGAGCCAGACGTGCCAAGCGTGACATTGCATCTGCCGCCACCAGTTGACCCCAATCTCTCAACAGAATGTAGAAGATGTTGTTCTTAGATCCGGATCCAAGAGTTCCTTTATCCAAACTGCCACACATCAACTCGCTGTTCTGGATCACAACGACTGTAAACAAACACAAACACACCTGAACCATTTGATTTCTTCACTGAAATGCACGTTATATTAAAGTATGTGTAAAGAATTGTTTGTAAACATATTAGAAATGTTAGAAATGTATTGCTGAAACATGTCCACATTTTTGTATTCAGGAATATTTGGGCGGGGTTAAAACGGTGGCTTGATGATGCACTGGAGCCACCTCACATGGCCCCGCCCCTAACACAATTACTAGCATGCATTCCGGTTGTAGTGCTATTTGAAAGTTAAGAGAGATGGCAGATTTCCCGCGAGATTTATCCAAGATTTTAATAACTTATTTTATTTATTCACTTTTGCTGGTTGGTTTATAACACCTTTGCTGTGCTGTGACAAACTGGGAACACATTTCATTTAAAGAGAAATATTGTTTAAAGGGCTCACTCACATGAATCATTAGGACACAGATCTTCTCCTTTACCGCAGTACTGTTTGCCTTTAGTACGCAGGTTGGCCTTCACCGGACACGTCTTACTGGGCTTCAGAATCAAACTGAAGATCTGTTTCCCGGTCCACAGCCTGATCGGCTGAAACACACAAATTATACAATTTACTACATCATTACACAACACACCACGAATAAAGCAGATTGAAATCAGAAATAAAAAAAGTGTCAACATCAGTCTTTATCTCATCTTTTATATTAATACTGCTTAATAACATCACAATAGCTATGTATACATTCAATCTAATATTCAGTTTGTAATCAAATTAATGGCCTAATCGTATTGAAAAGCCTTTATGTAAACACCTTAATCAATACTATTTAGGTCAATCGGATACAAACTTCGATCGTATTGAAAGCGGTGGTGCAGCCCAATCTGTGATCTGATCATCAGGAGAAAAGTATGAATGTAAACACGTTAATCGTAGTATTTTCTTAATCGAATGCAAAAATACCTTGTGCATATGCGCATAAGAATTGTGCTCAAGTATACGTCTTATATTTAGTTTTATTTACGTATCACATGACTCTCGTCACAGAAACATTGCAAGGCGATGGCAACATACATTATTAAGGTAATGGGGTCACACGCTGTACATTCTGCAGTGTTCATGCCTTTCATAACATTACGTAAAGCAATAAAATAGCATCATGCCTTTGTGTTTTCTTTGCCTATATCTGA
This sequence comes from Misgurnus anguillicaudatus, assembly GCF_027580225.2. Lineage (NCBI taxonomy): Eukaryota > Metazoa > Chordata > Actinopteri > Cypriniformes > Cobitidae > Misgurnus > Misgurnus anguillicaudatus. Next base: position 37,115,006 of record NC_073340.2, on the reverse strand, counting down.
AAACTTCTTAAGAGAACTTTCTCCAACTCAACTTTGACTTTGTACATTTATGTAAGGGATAATGTAGAGGCAGCCGGTAGTTATTGGGAAATAAGCCCCGACAGTGTGATCAGGACCCGACGCGAAGCGGAGGGTCTTGTATCACACTGAAGGGGCTTATTTCCCAATAACTACCGGCTGCCTCTACATTATCCCGCTTATTACACGGCTACTTGCCACATAAGAAAAAAACTGGACATGAATATGAATTTGAAACATTTTATTGGCATATTTGTTTTAAATTAACATTTTTATCCTTCCGCGAAACTTTGCACAGATGCATAATATGATCGTAATACCTTATAAAGATCCTCTGCTTCATACTTGTCTCCATTTGTTCTCTTTGAGAAGTTTTAATCCCCATTCTGTATTTTTTTGTGTGTTGGCTTCGTAGCTGTCATGCTCTATTTTGTCATGTTCAGTCTCAGTAAGCTGTCTGTGTCTTGTGGTGGTTGTCCAGTGTTTGTCACAAGATGGCGCCAAACAGACAGTAATCTTTATTGATCTTTATTGGCGTGGAGCGATTTTACTCGTGCAAGTAGTCCGGCTATGCGTTATTAATTTGGAGCGGTTATTATTTGAAAAGAACGAACCTGCAAATGTCTCAACTGACCAATCAGAATCAAGCATTCCAGAGAGCCGTGTAATAAATAGTGATAAAGTGTGAACTCGACAAGACATGTTGTGCACTGCGTTGCCAAGTCCTCTGCTTTTTTGCATACTTGAGATTTTTGCCCCTTTTTAAACTGTTTCAGGGAGTTTTTGCGGGTTAAAGGTGAAAGGATTTAGATTATTAGTTATTGGTATTTGGGCTGTTAATAGTTACTGGGATGCTTTTGGGCTAGTTTTCAATGTCCATTGGACTGGTTTTGATTTGCGAATCTGTAATGCATGTGTTATCTAGAAAATATCCAAAACCTAGTTAATCCAAGTTAATTAACAAAAATAGCTGAACATATTTGGGCATTTCTGAACCTTCTTCTGCATCCATGTTTAATAAACTTGCTAGCTTACGCTTGTCAACATTAACTCCGCGGCTCTTTTTGCCTCCAGCTAAGCCCCGCCCACTCGGAGAAGTTGCAATGTTTACAAACTTTTAAGGGGTCTATATAATGTAGCCTACACGTAAATAAATATTTTAATCAGTTAGGGTGCATGTAAACTGTACTGTCGTAACCTGAAATTAAGTCAGATTGACAAAAGTTTGTGCATGTAAACAGTCAATCGGTGTGCCAGTGATATTTTTTAGCAAAACAAAGGTTTAGATGAGAAAAATAGAAAACAGACAGAAGGAAGGACAGACAAACACTAAGCAGACAACTTTACATACTTTAACAAACGAACATTTCATCTCTTCAGTGAAAACACCTGACTGTATGATTATCTGTTCACACAACATCATTATTCTTCCGAAAGAAAAACTGTAGGGTCAAAAGTGAATCTCTATGGGCGGTAGATTTTGACTTCTGCATCTCTGTTAAAAATAACAGTACCACTTACAGTATATGCGATTTGTATTTCAGTGATTCTAAACATTTTTCAGCGTGTGGCCCCCTTTGTGTACGGTGCATTCCTTCGGGCCCCCCAAAGAAATTTTACAACAAATTTGTTCTATAACGTAACATTTTAATTAAACAAAACATATTAAATTATACAAAGTAGTGCTGTTGGTTAATAGCCTTATTTTTTTAGGTTTAATTACACAGAATTCATGATAAATTAATGTATTTTAAAAATGTCATAAAACTGGGGCCCCCCTGGCACCATCTCCCGCGGCCCCCAGTTTGAGAACCCCTGTTGTATTTGACAGTCCTTATAGAAAAACACAGATTTTTTGTGATTGTTGTGGGCAAAAAAATCCTTGATCTTGTGGCACGTTTTCTTAAAAAATGTAATGGAATACGCAAGATATTTATGAAATTTTATGTGATGAAATTGCAGGAACTTGCCAAAATTGTGGGAACTTGCAAAAACTGCCTGAACTTGCAAAAACTGTTTGCAGCTTTTCATCGACTTTCCCGTTGCGTAATTACATCACTTCCTAACATTCCCATGACAACAGGGGACATGACTGTGCATGTGGGAAAAAAATTCAACATTTTCCAACTTTCTGCTGAGATATATATGTGACTTTTTTGTTATGAAAATGCAGGGATTATGACATCATGCAAGCCACGCATATTTTGCGAACAGAGATCTGCAATTTATGCGGCGAAAGTGTGGCGTATTTAAAAATGCGGCCCCCTCATAAATACGGGACTTTGGCTGATTATGCATTGAATCATGCGATCGCATAATCGCATTTTTCTGGAGGGACTGATTTGCTTAAGTGAAGAGAGAGAGAGAAACAGAAAGAGGAGACAATCTGAACAGTTACCTTGAGAATAGCAGGATGAGGGAGAGCAATTTTGATTTTTTCATCTTTCCCCACCAGGATGGAGGCGACGATCTGACAGGTTTTGGTTCGGTCAAAGAAGGTGTCTTTAAGTGTGAGCAGGTAAGCCCCTGTTACACAAACACAGAAAAAAAAACACACAGGTGAATATCAGCAGATGAACAGCTCCACCTATGGGTGAGACACAAGACAATGTGAAGAACATGAAGACCTAAGCATTTCAAATAATTCAATCACAATATGCTCAAATCTGAGGGATCACACGGCACTCACCCGTCAGGAAGTCTTGAATGGCCGCAATCAGGGGTTCACCGTTTCTCGGGGTCACCAGATTGGCCTTTGTCTGTATAACAGATACGGATCAACCTCAGTACAGCATCTCAATGAATAACTCAAAGATGCATACAGACATTAAAACATCTTTCTCACCCCCATGAGCACGAGCGCTTCTGCTTTAGCCTCCTCGGTCTGCGGCAGGTGAAGGTTCATCTCATCTCCATCAAAGTCAGCATTATAGGGCGTGCATACGCATTCGTTAAATCTGAACGTCCGGTGAGGTTTCACACGCGCCTGGAGGATATACAAAGGTAAATTGCATGTTTCACGTGACAGGTGTGTGAATGATGTGATGTACAGTAAAGGGACTCACGATATGAGCCATGATACTGAGCTTGTGCAGAGACGGCTGCCGGTTAAACAGGACAATATCTCCATCGATCATGTGTCTCTCAACCACATCGCCGTATTTCAGCTCCTGTGCCATCTTCTCTCTGTTACCGTACTTTAAAAACCTGCAACCAGCCACAAGATTTAGACAAATTAAGAAACGTTAAATCATTATTTTTTGAAATTAGAGAGATGTGACCTCTTCATCTGCATGTGTCTCTGCTGGATGAAATTTGCTCCTGGATGAACATCAGGCCCATTACGGACGAGTTTCCTCATTAACTCAATGTTGGCTTTATTCACCTAAAACACACACAGGGCAGATAACACTTATTAAATTAAGTGCTGCACTAACTAGTTTTACCACTAGTCAACACACTGGAGCTGTCTTGACTAGTTGTAGGACTGCACGATTCTGGAAAAAATGAGAATCAATCTTTTTTGTTTTAAATGAAGATCACGATTCTCAAACAATTCTGAACTAAACAAAATAACTTCATTTACTAGAAGTTCTGACAAAAATGAATTGCAGCAATCTCTTTAAAAATGTTGAATTAGTTTGAATAATTTTTTATAAATCTGAAAGATTCAACTCACTAATAAATAAATGTTTTATTACTGGGTGAGGGGTGTTTGTACTCGATCATAGACATTAGTGTTTATATTTAAACTGTAAACTATTATCCCCGTACTTCTGTGATCATTAAAATATTTTAAATGTGGTTGAAAAAGCTGCTTGAAACTTATACATCAGGGTTTCGTAAACCTTTTTAATCCAGGAGCCACCTAAACATGTATGAATATAATATATAAAATATAATAAATATATAATTATCTCAAAGAGTAGTTTTTATTTACCTTTCATTTTCCTTAAAACAAAGCAATAGTAAAATAAGCATTTTAAAGAGGCTTCCTTAGGTGATATGATAACATAGTTTGCAAATAAAATAAAGCGTATTTGCAGTATACAGACAGACAGACGCAACACATACGGCAAGCATGAACACATCCGTGAAAGCAAAGCACAATGAACGCAAACTTCATCCGCTTTAAATGCATCATTTAAATTAGTGAACCAATGAACAATTGTCATTGCAACCCATTTGTTTAAAGGGGACATTTCACAAGATTTTTTTAAGATGTAAAATAAATCGTTGGTGTCCCCAGAGTACATGTGTGAAGTTTTAGCTCAAAATACCATTTAGATAATTTATAATATCATGTTAAAAATGCCACTTTGTAGGTGTGAGCAAAAATGTGCCTTTTTGTGTGTGTCATTTAAAATGCAAATAAGCTGATAATGCAAATACTGATCACCATAATGGTGGTTTGTTGAAATTAAAACTCAATTGTGCTGTCAATTATTTTCTCTCTGCACTAAATGTCAGTGCTGTGGTTGTATAGTGCAGATTAAGGGGTGGGATTCTTATAATAAGATCCCCTCCTGACATCACAAGGGGAGAGAAATTTTAACGACCTATTTTTTCACATGCTTGCAGAGAATGGTTTATTAACACCAAGTTACTGGGTTGATCTTTTTCACATTTTTCACTAGTTTGATAGAAGCACTGGGGAACAAATTATAGCACTTACACATGAATCTTTTTTCCAGATATTGATTATATGTTCCCTTTAAAAAAAAGCTTTACATGATGATGGCTCTCTCTGACTCATGCACGTTTCAAAGGTCCGGTTTCATTTCTGTATAAGGTTTAATAGACAGACGAATCGTTTTAATTTAGGAATTGTGTGGGTGTATGAATCAACATTGTGATTTTTCTCTCTATTAATCATGCAGCCCTAACTAGTTTTGGAATTCAGTTGCATTCAGTTTAGTGGCGTGATATAATTTTCATAAAGTATCTAATGCAGAACCAAATACAAAGTAAAGTAAAGCTAAGAAAGTTACAACATGGTTTCATTACCAGCTAAATTAAAAAAATGTATCACGAACAATCACGCAGCCAAATAGATTTAGAATTGGATATTTGTTTATCAACAAGAGAACTTTGTATTCCCAAGTTGTGCTAAACATTGTGACTGTTTAAATCAACAAGCATGAATAATAAATGGGTTTATATACAACACATTTCTTCTGTGACTCTGACCTTTTCCGGGTAGGTCAGGATTTTGGCGACATGGACCGGTACGGCGACCTCATCGATTCTCAGGTTGGGGTCGGGAGAGATGACCGTTCTGCCCGAAAAATCCACACGCTTTCCAGACAGGTTACCACGAAATCTCCCTGAAAACCAGCAAAACAAGCCAAGTTACCCTCGACCAGCATGAATGTATGCAGCCACAGCCAAAAATAGCATGAAGAGACTCATGAGAAATCAGTCAGTTCAGATCAGCCCCCGAGCTGTCTGCAGGCCGTACCCTGTTTTCCCTTGAGTCTCTGCACAAAGCCGCGGGTCCATTTTTTTGGTGCCATGTTGAGCGGGATGCCCGACAGCTCGCTGTTGATGTAAAGGGCACACTGAAGCTGCAAGAAGTCCCAATCCTCCATGATCATCTGCGTTTTAGCTCCAGACATACGATGCTATAGAAAGACAAACACATCTCATTTGCAATCTCATTGATTGAAACGGACCTTCAAATAGGTGGGGAAAAATCCCTTTTTATCTAAAGTGAACTTTCTGCCTGTTTAATAAGCTATAAAAAAGCTATATTTACATATACATAACGATAATGTGTTTCTGACCCAGCAAGTTCTATTAAAAAACTGTCAGGGAAAGACGTTTTCCGCACCTTCTTGATGACATCATTGAGGAAGATGATTTCCGTCAGTTTCATGGTCAGATCATCCTCATTGGTTCCTGATTTAAGGTCACTCACGACCGAGGGGCGGATACAGAGGGGCGGGACTAGAAGGCGTGTCAGGATGAGGTCAGCAGGTTTGCCCGATTCAGGATTCATCAGGAGAAGAGGAACATCCTCATTCGGAATCCTCCGGAAAAGATTTAGCACAATCAGAGGATTGAGGTTTTCCTGAAAGAAGAGGAGATATACAATCCTTCACATGAGAGTCAGATGAAATATCAAAACATTTATATAAAATATAATGTGTGATATCCAGGAATATACAGCTCAGTGTTAGAATAAGTTTTATAATCGTCTGAATAAATCTTCAGCGTGTAACTCATCTCTCATGTTTGTAATAAAGTCATGAATGATCCTTAAATCACGTGGCTTGTTATTTATGTACCTGTGCTCTGGTCAACAGCGACTCCACCTCTTTATTGTGTTCAATGGCGACATCGAACGACTGGAGAAAATCAGACACCATCGGATCGATCACCTTCTTTGTGGTTTTATACTTTTCATGAATGATCTTCAGTAAACCACATTTCTTCACAGGGCCGTTAAAGAGACATCAGAGGATCATTAAATATTAAATACACAAAAAGCTCAGTCATTTTTTTCCCACATGAATCTGTGTCTGTCTCTTTAACCTCTTCATCAATCAGATGATTCACTGAGATTATTTATAATAAAGCACAAAATCTTTTTAACTACTTTGTGGTGCTTTTATCCATTTTTGATCTTAGGGGCTGTTTACACTTGGTATTAAGATGTGTTTTCATCGATCAGATCACAAGTGGACGAGAGAGACACATTACGACCGCTTCTGTGCTGAATACTGTGAGGGGGCGGTCTGTCGAGACGGTGGGCGAGTTTCTCTGCTGTCATTCAAACGCGAGCGGGAGTAATTATGAGTTTAAATGGACGCAAACTAATATTATGTCGGAGTGCACTGCTTGTTTAGCAAGTAAACATGCTGCACAGTGTTTTGTACATGTATATGTTAAAGCTTTCTCTGAATTTTCAGCGCAATTGATATAGAATTGAAATAGAATCGCGCAAGTTTCACACGCTTTTAAAACGAAACTACGGAGATCAGCCGCTTTAGTTGTATCAATGAAAGGCTAAAAATAGCACTGTTCACCATATTTTCACGCCAGAAGTCAAAAAAAGACGTAAAACTTGTGTTTAATACCTCAGATTAGATAAATGGGCGGAGAGAAGGCGGTCGCGTGTGGCTGTTCGAACGCATTCAACCACATGTGCGTTACACAACTCCATCGAAAAGTGGTTTCAACTACCTCTGAATGTGGTTGAAAGTGGTCGAAAGTGGACGAGCTCAAAACGTTTTGAACACTGTTTACACCTGGCATTAACGTTGTCCACTTGTGATCCGATCGACGAAAACACATGTTAATGCCAAGTGTAAACAGCCTCTTAGATCATCAGGATATTCATCAAAACAACCAAGTCAATCAGTTATACAGGTTTGGTTTAAAACTACAGACAGAAATTTAACATGCATGCCTGGTTAGGTTTTGTTTTGAAGTAAACGGTCTTATTAACCAAATCATCTGTAATATGTCATCATGTAATGTGTGAAATAATAAACACAACAGATGATTTGTGTCTCATTCATCTGTATGTGGCATTTTACCGTTAAAGGCGTTACAGTAAAAGCATGTTGTTTTCTTCCTGCATTTGTCTGAGATTTTCTTCTTTAGACCGCGCTTCTGCAGGTAAACCAGACCAGGTTTTCGCAAATAATCCAGAAACTGAAGTTTTTCTTCTTTAGACAGAAGAATGTGTGAACACGTCTTACAAATCATCTGAAAAAAAAAACATCACCATAAGACACATAACATGATAATATTTACATCTGTCAAGAGGACATTTCACAAGACTATTTTAAGATGTCAAATAAATCTTTGGTGTCCCCAAAGTACGTATGTAAAGTATTAACTCAAAATAGCATAAAGATAATTTATTAAAACATGTTAAAATTGACACTTTGTAGGTGTGAGCAAAAATGTGCTGTTTTCGGGTGTGTCCTTTAAAATGCAAATGAGCTGATCTCTGCATTAAATAGCAGGGCTATGATTGGATAGTGCAGATTAAGGGGCGGTATTATTATAATAAGATCCCCTTCTGACATCACAAAGGAGCCAAATTTCAATTACTTATTTTTTCACATGCTTACAGAAAATGGTTTACCAAAACTAAGTTACTGGGTTGATCTTTTTCACATTTTCTAGGTTGATAGAAGCACTGGGGACCCGATTATAGCAATTAAACATGGAAAGTCAGATTTACATGATATTTCTTCTTTAAATATGGTATAAATTCGTTTGAATAGGGACAATACTTGCCTGCAGGATTCCTATGATGGCTTTGAAGTATCCGATGTGAAAACATGGTAGTTCCAGATCCAGATATCCGTAGTGACCCAGACAGTCGGCCAAATTCTTTCCACATGTTTCACAGGGCCGGTCCTTCTCACTGGTACCCTGAACAGAGAAGAGACTTATTATTAACCCTCTTTATCTCATGAGACATTTATTTAAAATGATTTAGTGCTTTGTGTGTGATGTTTTACCATGCGGTGGTCCAGGACTCCATATGAAAGCGGCGTGTGGCTCGTGTCCTGACTGTAGAGATTCTTACTGACCACCTGAATATGAGCCTGCTGTCGCATCTGCTCTGATGACTTTATACCAAAGCAGATGTGACTTCTGAAAGAGCAGAAGAAAAACTATCAGTAAAGCTTTCACATGGAGGATTACTCACATAAAGTTTTAGGCTAAAATCAATTATTGCATTTTATATAAAGCTAATTTCTTAACAAAATTGTATTAGTATCAAAAACTATTTAGTGTGCTGAACACAAAGAAAGATATTTGATAAATGTTAACAACCAACTAATCTGGGTCACCATTCACTTTCATAGTATTATTTTTCCTAACTTTGGAAGTAAATGGTGCCCCAGATATGCTTGGCTACATACATTTTCAAAATATGTTTCTTTGTGTTCAGCAAAATTTAAACATTTATACAGGTTTGAAAAAACTTGATGGTGAATAAATTAGGCATGTGCACGAATGATCAAATTAATATTTGATCTGCAATAATAATTTGAAGAGAAAACATGCTATTTAAATGTTTGTTTGTTTATAATGTGCCACTGCAGGGTTAAGGCTACTGCTCATTTAATGCTTTTTCACTTCACCTGTACTGTCTTTTACAAACTTTAATGTAAAATTTACATAAAAATGTATTTGTATGCATATTAGATCACAGACTAATTTAGGTATTAACAGTCGACTGTGCAGTGACAGTCTGTTACGTAGTCTATGCTTTTTTCATTCGCTTGTATGGGCACTTGGTGTTTCGAGTCTGAGTCTGTTTACATGACGATATCGTACTTTGTCATGTCCTTAAACTTTGCTTTGGGTTGGGGTTAGGGTATAGAATTTGGTATAATATAATTTTTTTAAGATCGAACAGTACTGCACTCGTACTAAAGACCAACTTGAAACCAAATATTTCCCTCCATTAATGCCATTTTTATGTATGCTATTTTTTTTCAACTAAAACAAAAAATACATGAATACATACATACCATACACATATTTATATATAGAATATAAGCATAGCTTGTTGTGTATATTTCCTAATTATAAGCCTTCTGTGAAATTGTGACAAAATAAAAAATACATAAAACATATGTCTTAATTAACGTCATTTAAATAAACAAACATTCATTTTTTATTAGCTCAAATATTCGAATATTATATTACTGAAAAATGCCCATCCCTAGCGTAAATGTTTTTTGGGTGAACTACCCCTTTAAGCTTTGTAACCAAATCAAATTCCTTGTATTGTGTATGCATTGCACACCAAGTAATACAACGGTCATTCATTCGGTCATAAAGACAGACAGAAAATGAAAGTCACAGACACAGAAATAAACAAATATACAGACAAACAGACAGACAGACAAGAGACAGAGAGGCACAGTAACAGACAGACAGATTTGAGACAGTCAGACACACACAACGCAGACAGACAGACTGATTGAGAGAAAGACATAGACAAACAAGCATAGAGAGACAGACATTATTCAGTTCTTCTCTTGCACCTTCATAGATCAGTGAATTGCACAGACACGTGTAGAGTTTGATATTTATACGAGGATCAATATAAACACATGATGATGTCACATTAAACGAACATTTAACATACAATAACATAACCCACATAGTAATGAACACGCGAGCATATGTGTAAAGTTATATTTGTGTGTGTGATGATGAAACAAGTTTATCATAAATGTAAATCACACACTTATTTTTTTGGCCACATCCGTCTCTCTGAACTGATCCTTAACCATGACTGCCGCGGGTACACACACTTAATGTGTACATACACTTATGAACATATATGCACTGATGTTTGTGCGTGTTATAAACTGCAGAGTTTATGATGTTTGATCCATCAGGCACATGCAGTTCAGTGACGTCAGCGGGTATGCGTCTGTCTCTCGTGAAGAGCGCGCGGCGTCACAGCTCGTCACAGCGACACCTAACGCCGCGGAGCGCACTGAAGAGTTAACAATGCAGCCTGGTAAAATAATATTATATATCTACATTGATATCTAAACTCTATAGTAGATATTCCGTTAGCATTGTTATCAAAACAATGTAAAACAAAAGTAACAGATAGAGCTAAAAAATGTTGTCAATTATCGCAGCACACAGAGGACGGTTCTCAAATGGAAGGCTGCATCGTCCGGAGCTCGCATATGTAGGCTACATACGTCATCAAGTCTGGTTTATTTCAGTTAACTGAGTATTACATTCGCAAGTCATGAGCATATCACAACAATTTACGATTAACTAACAATAATAGTCAATTTTATAATTGTTAATATACTGAAATATGACAGTCTTGATGACGTATGCAGCCTAGAAAATGCGACCTTCGGAGGATGCAGCCTTCCGTTTGAAAAACGACCAGAGAGCGAGATAACAGTGTGATTACGACCGCACATAAACTCTCCTCAATGAAGGTGAATCATTATCATTATTTCCATTGAGACTAGAAAGTTTATGAGCTATTTTTAACGATTACATAAGCTACCTTTGTTGTACTCCAGTAATCCCTGCAGTCTGCCACGAGATGTCGCTGTTGATTCTAGTACTACATTTGCCCTGATGTCATGTGACACCTGCATCCTTATAATGTGCGTTTATCTAATATCATACGATGAATTATAAACTATAAGTCTCAAGGTAAGGCATTTGACTCTTGCAGCTGATATATGTGTGTCATATCTGTGATCTTATGCATGCACACAAAAAGTGTTTGACATCTAGGGGTGGTTTCCTGGACAGGGATTAGTTTAAGCCAAGACTAAGCCTTAGTTTAATAAGGAAATATAACTCGTTTTAACAAACATGCCTAACTAAAAACATTAGCTACATGGTGTGCCTACTGATGCAAAACAAATGGCACTGATGTATTGTCAGTGCAAGTTTTTTTTTTTTCAGTTTGGACAGCTCTTACATTTTAGTCTAGGACTAGTCTAATCCCTGTCCGGGAAACCGCCCCCTAGTGTTTGTCAGCAGATATCATTGGGATGTAAACCATAAGTCAGTAATGGATGCTCGAAGTTCAAGTAGAGGTCAGAGTAATATGAAAGGCAATGTGTGTTCAAGACCCGTGATGTTTTCATCGCTCAGCTTTGAGGCTCTGTGTGTGCAGACCATCTGTGTCTATCATCACTAAAAATCTAACAGCTCATTTTGAGGAAGAATAATTGATGACACTCAGTCAGAACAGAAGTCAAATTACTGTAATCAATTTAACAAAAAAGTAGCAAATCATGAATACAAAATCCATGCAAATCTCCTCGTCCATACTGTATACTGTAGCTGTATTTATGGTTACTTGTTATCAGGTTGTTTAAGGGTTTTATAGCACATTGCTATGTTATTAATGTGGTGTTTTAAGTGGTTGCTGGGTGGTTCCTTACTGGCAACCACTTCATCAAAATACTCCCCTCAAGAACTCTCAATGATATTCTTGTGTCTGGATATCATTCTGGTCCTTTTAATTTGCATATGAAATTATAGTTTTTCCTGGTCTGTTGAAGTTGATATCGTACTATTAAAACATAATCTGACATTGTTCCTGTCCCATACGGCAAAATATCTATTTTAAAATATACAAAAAGGGCCAAAAAATATATTTGCTGAAATACGTTTACAAGAATATATATTTTCAAATATATTTTTTCATTTTTAAATATATTTTAAAAGTAAATACATTTTAAAACATAAAAAAAATACATTTAAACCTCCATATATTTCAATCCAAGGAAATATATTCACATCACATTGGAAGAAAAACTTTTTTATGTTACGAACCTGTAAACATAACAGTTTTAAAAAGGTTCAAATTAAATATATTTAAACTTCAAAAATCTACTTTATAAAATTAACTGGTATTTAGCATATATTTAAAATATATTTAGGCAAAAAATACATTTTTGCCAGATGGGATGTAAAATTATAGAAATGTATTTGCGTGCCCTTGAAATACATTTTTACAAATTCAAAAATATATTCAATTGAGCACAACATTCTACAAAATGTATTTAAAGTAGGCCTATATTTTTTGGCCAGAGAAATGTATTTTTTCGCCATATGAGGTAGGTCAAATGGCAGAGCATTACTTTGAGTAATGCAAAGGTCATGGGTTCGCTACCCAGTGAATGCACATTCTGATAAAACATACTGTGGATTGAATGCAGCACTGTAAATCGCATTAAGAGTCTGCCAAATAATATAATGTACCTGTTTATAAGACATCAATACTTAATGTGCTGGGCATAAAGATGGTAGTTGTGTGTATGCTGTGTTGAGGTGTGTATGTCTCTTACTGCAAGACATCAGTCCTCTCGAGCAGATTTGGGTCAGTGTGTGAAGAGTCAGTGACATATGTTAGCATTAAAGCTTAAGTTATGTGTGTTAATCTGTACATGCGCTACTGTAGCCTTACTTTTAACTGTTGTGTTGACTGTGGCTGACATGCTTTAGCAGATTAACAGGGAAATATTTACTGTACTGTGTTTGTTGAATAATTGTTGGGTCTATGGTGAATGCAGGTGGAGTTTAATGTGATGTCACCAGCCAATCAGAGCCCAAGACACATCTGTCAGAGGAAAACATTCGTTTCTGTTTCCTGTGGTGTTTGGCAGTTTATAATAATGAAAGCTCAATGCACCTGCATGGAGGATCTCAGTGTGATAATATTCATAAACACTTTTATGCAAGCAGTCCCTTAGATCACAGCACTGCAGACTATAAATAGCAGTCAAAGAGGAAAACGTACCGTGTATTTGCTTGCTATCTGCTTGACTGCGTGTGAAAGATCATAGGATTAAATGGTTAAACACACTAAAGAGCACACACTTTAGATGAAACAAAGAGATTTAAAGGTGAAATGTGTAATTTTACTAGTGGTTAAATTGTTTCACTGCTTGTAGCTTATTTGAAATAATAATGAAATAGACAGTAAGTGTGGACAAGCAGAGGAAAATCTCTCAGTGTTTCGTTGTACAGAGCTGATAGCTTGTGTTCATTTACATATGTGAAGATTGCAGAAAAGCTGCCTGCGCTGATAAGTAGATATGGGCAGAAATCAATGCAGACGGTGACCTTTAACACAACTTATGACCCTTATTGTTCAGTCACACACACAAACACACACACACACAGTGATTAGAGAGCGTGCACATCTAATTAAACAGCGTTGTGCTAATTTCAGAACAAATATTTATATTATATTTAAACCTAAAAAAATCAAATACAATAAAAGTACATTTATAATTGAATATATTATCTACTCTGCTTTTTGGTTTGCTTTTCAAGGAAGTGCATTTATAACATTAGCAGAAGACAAATACGACATTGTGAAAATATTTTATAATATAGGCCTAATATAATAATAATAATTATATGTTATATAGGCTAAATGTATATGCATAACGTAATATGTAGCCTATTATATTTTAATACATCTATAATTGAATACATTTACAATATTTTAAACCCTATTAAATACACTTACAGGTATTAAATAAGCTGCAGATATTATGATTGATAAGATGTTGCCGTGTGTGGGCGTGCGTGCGGGTGAGCGCGTGTGTGTGCTCCTCTGTGACGTCAGCGCTCAATGTGTCTGCTGCGGGTCTCAAACATTTCTTTCTTTGTTACTCTGAGCTTTGGACTGGAGACCGGTAAAACGCAAAACACGGAACCGGATCAAAGGCCAAATCTCACTTTACTGAAAGCAGGTTTATAATCTTTACTGCAGAAGGTTATATTATGTTTTAGTAGAATTACTTTTACTTTAAATAAAATTAATTATCAAAGGATTTCCGAAAGTAAAAGTTGACGCTTATTTTCAGCATTTGGCCTATATCCTATTTATAATAATTTTATAAATTATTTAATTTTATAGTGTAATTGTAAAGTTTTACTTTGCATTAACTAATATTAACTAACAATGAGAAATGTAGTTTGATCTTAATGCTAGTTAATGCCAATACACTTGTTAATGTTAGTTTTTTGTGTAATAACAATATGAATGAATCAGTAAATCCTGTAATTATGATTAATTATAACTTTATTTAATTATTACATACTTGTTTTAAATTATAGTACGATAAATGCTGTAGAAGTATTGTTTGTTGTTCACGTTAGCTAAGCTAATCCATTAATCAGTGTTAACAAATACAAATTAAAGCATTACTTTTATTCTTGTTTATTTTACATAAATAGGCCTATAAAATATAGATTTTATCAAATGTCTTAAAATAACCACCAGAGCAATGTTTGTGGTAGCCATGGTATAAGCAGAATATTATATTTTTTACTATATATATTTTTATTTATTTGCATATATTTTATATTCTTCTTTTTTTACATATATAAATGCAATTTCTGTTGTTCAATTTTACCCAGATGTAGTTTTGGTGGCATCCAGATCCATTATTTCAAATGACTCCATGTCGTGTTTTGCGCGTGTTTTCCGTGTGTCTGTGGAAATAGAAAGAGCTTGATGTAATGTGACACTGTAAGTCTGATCTGCTGCTGGTCTCGCACATCTACACCAGAGAACGAACAGAAGATACTTTACACAACACATCGGATATTATCAGTCATCCTCCAGCACGATTCATCGGTAAGAGACTTTCTGTGCGCGCGACCGCGTCGCGCTCTGGCGGGATGGGTTTGATCGGGGTTCGAGTCCCAACAATAGAGCCACTTTAATGAAAGAGTTCATCTCCATCCTGCAGGATCAGACCGGCCATCTGATCCCGGTGCTCTGCCGGATTAAAGCCGGATCGCCAACCTGATTTATTCGGTCGGGTAATTCGGGTGACTGATTCGGTTGTTTTACGCACAGATGCGCGCATTTCATTCATAAAGTAGCACACATTACATCTGCATTGGATCCGGGTGTCTGTGGATTTATTGTGGTTTTGGTCACTTTGTATTGCAATGCGTAACGTGCGCCTCATATGTCGGCTGTTATAGTGGGACTACTTACATTTACGCATTATTAATCATGTTGTGATAAAGAAGCATTTGCTATTTTACTGCTAAAGTTAATCATTTAAATATTATGGACACTAATGTAAATGGTTGCCTCTGTAAAATAGTGTCAGGTTTTTTGAATTATTAAGCATGGAAAGTTTAAGGTCATGCATGTTTATTGTGTGTTTAAACGTGTTTGTTTGTTTGTTTGTATTGTGTATGAATGAATGCTGTTATTTTACACATTAACATCTGTGCAGCTATTATATAAGAGTGTGTGTGTTTGTTCGTTGGAGTTATTGCTCTTGTTGAGTCGTTATAGTCCTTAAATTCACCTCCACATCACTTATTGTGCTGCTGCGAGTTATATAATCTTTTATTTTTCCCATTGCAGTTGATGCATAATTAAAAATGAACATGGTTCTTGGTAAATGGGGTTTTGCTCTAAGAACTGATGTGATGTAACCACAGATGAAATGATTGGATAATCTGGTCGCTCGAGTGTGTGTGTGTTCTCACTGTCCACTAACAGGAACTTGAAATAAATTTAAGGAGGGACATAAGGGCCCCTCTCTCACCTCCTTCTGCCCTCTTCGACGGCCCCAGAGAGAGAAAGTGTGTGTGTGTGTGTGTGTGTGTGTGTGTGTGTGTGTGTGTGTGTGTCTGCTCTCCTATTCTGCTGTAGACACAGCAGCCAGTGGACAAAAGACACATTGACACAGAGCAGTGTTATAGCACGTGTGTTTGTGTGTGTGTGTGTGTGTGTGTGTGTGTGTGTGTGTGTGTGTGTGTGTGTGTGTGTGTGTGTGCATCATTTGTTAACTCTGCTTGCAGTCTTTATAGACACTGCTGCAGTTTTTTAAGAAGGAGACACACACGCAGAGAGAGACAGACGAGAAGAGACGGGTTGAGAAAAAAAAGAGTGATGTTAATGTAAAAGGGTGGAGATGTTCTTTCTAATGAATGAGAAGGTAAATGGTTGTATTTCTCTGTGTGCTTTACCAGAGTTAACGCCCTCTCTCTCTTCAGCGTGTTTGCCCTGTAACACTTAACAGACTCACAGGAAAAACACTCTGGCAATATTAATGTGTTTTCTCCCAGCAGGGCATGCAAGATTGGAAAAATGAAATAAGACTCTAAATTGACCAAGTCAACTTTTTACGGAGTTTCAGTTTACACTGAGTGTAAATAGCGTTCCTTGTTGGCAAATCCTATTTACATTAACCCCACCTACCAATGTCTGGTTGAAGCAGTAAAGTTGAAAAAAGATGTGTGGAGGTTAAATGCTGTAGGGGTGCAGAGCGTATGGCTCGTGAAACTGGCTTTTGATGGGATGTTGCTGGTTTGCTTTTTTCCTATAACGTATTAGGCATTTATTTTCTATGTGAATGAAGGCAATGTTTGAAAAGTGATAATAAAGTGTCCAACCAGTGTTCGTTAATAATAAAAGTATTTATTGGGTAGGGTTAGGGGTAGGGAGGGTTTTTTATTCTTCCAATAATGCAGAATTCATTTAATAATTTTAATAAATGTAATAATTTACACTCTGTTAGAGGTCTTCAACCTTTTTGATGTATAGAGAGGATGAGAAAGGACCCTCGTGCTTGTTTCAACTTAAGACTGGATTGACATACTTGGTGATGATAGTTAAGACATTAAAATAAAATAAAATGGTCACACAGTTAACACACTAACATTTTAATTTTACTGAATAGATTTTAAACTAGGAAAGTTTGAATTTTTATTATAAACCTATTAATGCATTTATGTTTGGTGCCTAATTTACTTTTTCAAAGAAATTATTTTGATTTCAAGCCATTTTAAGGATACACTGTAAAAAATTAGCTGTAATTATGCAGCTGGTTGCCAGTAACTTACTGTAGAAGATAAAGACTAAAAATGTTTAATGTTCATTTAACTTTGAACAAATTATTGCAAGTAAATAACATAGATGTAAAATCTACAGTAAGTTACTGGCAGCTAGTTGCCAGTAATATCCAGTAATACTGTAATTTCTACAGAAGTTTTTCACAGTGTACTTATTTTCACTTACTGTAAATAGCACATCACTAAGAAAATGCCAATGTTGTCACTTAGTGCAAATAGAAATTATCTATTGTCACTTTACTATTAAAACTTATTCTGATATTCACATTTTTACAAACAAGTAATAAAGTATTAAAGTCAATACTACTAAATAGTGGTGGTGTATGTTTTGTTGTTTTCCGATACCAATATTAAGAAAGCTGTATGGCCGATATAACACAAATGTTATTACCGTAAATAAGAGACATAAATAAACATTATCGATGCCGAAAATAAATAAAAATCCAAATATCGTCCGATATACCGGCCTCAGCAGTATATCGGTCTATCACTACTACTAAATATATCACAAATAGAAATATAAGAATTATGACCCCAAACTGCTTTACTCTTCCTCAGAAGTACTAATGGAGAATCATCATGAATCAGAAACATTCAAATGATTTACTGAGACAGAAAGAGAAACACATCTGATAACATCACAGATCAAATCACTCTCATTTTCAAACATTCAACGGAGCGTTGTTGTAAACAGAAAACATGACATCATTCAGCAGTGAAATGACCTCATTTCTATGAGAGATTGACTAATAGTGTATACCTTAATGCACAGAAAGTCACATAAATGTAAATGTACTTGTAGTGTAAATAGCCGCTGCCAACTTTTTAACATGAGTGACTTTTACAGAAATAACTGCTATGTGCTATCACTTCTGTTATGTTTAAAAAAAATTGTTTGTGAAGAAAGTGAATGAGATTTTTTTGGGAGCGACTGTTGTGCTGGACTTAAACCACGCACACACACACACACACACGCACACACACACACACGCACGCACACACACACACGCACACACACACACAATTTAAAACACTTTACTATGTCTGAATATTTTTGGCACATTGATCTTTGACTAGTGCAGCGCAGAAGAGCATTCAGGACAAGCAGAGAGTATTTTTAGAGACAGACAGACAGACAGACAGACAGATTAGCTACCTGATCAGACAGACTTGACCTCAGATGAGTTCAGATCTCAACTCTTTCTCTCTGTGTCCTCATAGTAGTGACTCTCTCAGATTGAAATAGGTCTATGTTTAAGAGTCTTGATCAAAGCATGAAAAATATGCCTATTTACAAACAAATGGACATTAAAGTGCTTTGCTCCGGTGTTTTTGAGACATGAGTTTCTGATTGGTTTTGTGCTTTTGAATTGTGAGTTTTCCAGAACTTTGACTTGAGTTTTCTGCGTGGTCTGTTTGAGATGTGTATTTCTGAAGGGTTGTGTTGTGTGGCTTGTCTGCAGCGTTGCATTGGGTTAAAAGTGTCTCTTTGTATCTTGAGATGAATGGTTTTGATACATCAGATTCATCATGTGAACTGAGAAGAGCTGCATCTGTCCACAAACTCCACACATATAATACTGCGGTACACAGATCATGGATGATCCACATTCATAAACATGTCCCATATAATAAATGACAATATTTCTCATATTTCCTAAACTTTGCAATTTTTACTTTTATTTCAACACAGTCCTGTTGTCTCTGAGGTGACGTCTGATGTCTCTACTGGATGAAAATGAACTGATCTTTTAGTCAATCTCTCATAGAGATGAGCTCATTTCACTGCTGAATGATGTCATGTTTACAACAACGCTCTGAGTCTCGGTTGAATGTTTGAAAATGCGATTGATTTGATCTGTGATGTTGTCAGACGTGTTTCTCTTTCAGAATCAGTAGATTATTCTAATGCGTCTTATTCTTGTGTCTTATGTAAGCAATAATTGATGACAGGCTGTTGAATTATTCAAAAATAATAAACACCCAAGGTGGTAATGCGGCAAGAGTTTATTATTCTGCTTAGTGCACACACTTACCACAAACATTATTTCTGAGGAAGAATAAAATTGTTTTGGGTCATAATTCTTACATTTATATTTGTGAAATATTTCATAGTAATATTGACTTTACTTGTTTTTAAAAATGTGAACATACATCAAAATAAGTTGAGTCATAATAAAGAATAAGTAGGTGCATACAAACCCACGATTCATTCAAACAAAAAACAAATGCTTTTATACTTTTTAAAAATTAACTGTGACCTTACAGACGAAATGTACATCCCAACATTAAATTAATTACAATGTTATTACAATGCTAAAAACTAAGTTGTGGCTGCTGTTAGCGCTATATGCTAGTTAATGCTATACGCTAATGTTTAGTCTGAAGTACTACTATTGATGTTACAGTTACATTAATTTTGCAGGTCTATACTGAAAAAAAAACCAAACTTACCACTTACCATTAACAATCTCCAAACAATAAATTATTCCTCAAAATCTGATACAGACTCAAACATAAGATCTGTTCACACACAGAGCTACTGAAGAAGAAACAGCCAATCAGAGCAGAGCTCAACATTTTTATTCATGATCCTTCCTAATAAGGTAATAATATACCATTTCATTCAGTAAAAGGACATTTAAAACCAACTTTAGATTTTTTCGCACTTTATAAAGCCACAAACGTTCTACGTAGATATCAGAAAACAATTGAACAGATTATTAACTTGCATTCTTTGGTACCTTTAACAAACAGCCGTTGAGGACTCTCATAATGACGCTCTGTTGATGTTTGACCGATCATAGTGTTGATGATGTGACTCCTAAAATAAAGAGATCAATGAAAGCAGAAGGTAAAATGAGAGGAGACATTGATTGATTAGCTTGCAAACATCTTCACAGTCATAAACATTCAGTGAAGTGCATCACATTTCCATGTGGCACAACCAGACCTGATCCCAGAACAAAAGAGAAGCTGAGTTTAAACTCATTCACTGGGTAGATTTGCATGAAACCAGTTGAAGAAAACCGAATGCTTCATGTTTATATGTTAACAGCCTTTGTAACCATCACGGGTTAATGGTTTTCAGTTAATATTGTCTCACTCCATGCCAGACGATAACGCCCTACAATCATTCACTAGCTTCTGCTGCTAATACAGTTTGTGTGTAGCTTTAGTAATGCTTTCAGAGAAAGAGAGAGAGAGAGAGAGAGACAGAGAGAGAGAGAGGGGGGGGGTGTATTAACTCTTTGTAATTGGATCTGATCATAGATGTTAGACGTCTGAGAGGTGTGTGTGTGTGTGTGTGTGTGTGTGTGTGTGTGTGTGTGTGTTTAGTCAAATGTCTACTATGAGAAAAGCAACTGCTAAGGTTCCTCAAACTGTCCCATTAAGTTTAATTGATTTTAGTAGTTCAAACAAAAAAGTTTATTTCTGTTATATTTATTGGACACCAGACCTGAGATAAAGTATATCTTACAGTCATTTCTAGCCTTGCGCGATACCGCCAATCAAACATTTGCACATACTTGACTGAATTGATCTTTTAATCTAATCTAAATCCATATTCTTAAATGCATAAAACAGTTTTTGTACATGCATATATATTATTTATACGTTTTTAAAAAATTGTTTGGAAAGCAAAAAAAAAAATGCATGTAGTTGCATGAAGTTGTGTTCACACCAGATGTGAATGAGGCATTAAGCGCGTGTGATTTACATGTTGGGTCAATGCAAAGCCACGATAGACATCATGAGGTTTGATGAGATCATCATGAGATATTTACAATCAGGAGCTTGCTCTAGTAGTGCCAGAAATACGAAGCAACAATGAAGGACAATATCATTATTGTTGTATGTCGACACCCGGTGCTGTACGACACATCTTCTTACTTTTATAGAAACAGGAATAAAATTGGAAGAAAGTGAGTGAGAAAGTTAGACAATCTGTTAAGTTGTAAAAAATGCTCTTTATACTCAATTTGAGCTATATATTTCACACGCGAATGAAGCGAGTTAACTCAAAAGGCCCTATTTTAACGATCTAAGTGCATTGTCTAAAGCGCACAGCGCAACGTCTAAATGGGCGTGTCCGAATCCACTTTTGCTCGTTTAGTGACGAGAAAAATGGTTTGTGCGCCGAGCGCATGGTCGAAAAGGGTTGGTCCTATTTTTTAATGAGTAATGGGAGTATTTTGGGCGTAACGTGCAATAAACCAATGAGGGTCTCAGCTCTCATTCCCTTTAAAAGCCAGTTGCGCTGGCGCTATGTCTAATCCCTATTTAGATGACGGACTTTGTAAACTGAAAAACTAAGCGGAGGAAGAAGATCCCCAGTTTAAGATTAATGTTAAATAATTGTGTTGTTTTTCACTTGTATTGAAATTGTTATTTTTTTTTATTAAAACCTTTAAAAACCCGTTTTCTTTTAGTCATGGAAGTAAAAAAGCAGGCTTGTAATTGCTTTAAATGTATGGCTATCCAATATCATCAAAAAATAATTTACAAGTATGTAAGAAAAGGTTTGTACTGTAAAAATACTTTATTTGTAACAAACAGGAGATAAAGAATTTACAAACGGCTCTCCCCAAGGTTCAGCACTTGGACAGCACCATGAGTTTGTTTTAAGCATTACTTAAAAATGTTTCTCATCTCACCATATCCACAGAGTCATCATATACAATAAATCAGTGAGGTAGCATTTAAAAACATTTAAAAATAGATGCATTTGTTTAAAGCAAAGCATTTATTTACTTACCAGGCTGCAGGTAAAGCAGCTCTTTATGACTTCTAACGTCTCATAATCGGTCCTCTTTTATGTCCAAGAGACTCAATAATAATCTTTTACATTCAATCCTTTAATCTTTCATATCTAAAAGTGTTTTTGTGCTGCTGCGCATTCATGAATGTGATAAGCAAACCCGCGTTGTCGTCCCGTTTAGGCGCTTATTACTAATGCGATCTTTAAATAACATAAAACATATTGCGCCATTGACTTTAGACTTTAGAGCCGGTTTTTGTTGGTCAATGGCGTAGTCTATTTTAGTTGCCTCAAAATACGCGCCAACAATGTGCCTGAACACACCTCGTTTTCAGACCAGAACGCCCATATGGGCGCAAAAGGGGGTGCAAATGCATTTGCTATTTAAACAACGCAGCGCTAAACGTGAAAATTATAATTCCGCACTGTGGAAACTAGCAAAAGACACTTGCGTCGCGCATTGCGCTGCATTGCGCCGGGTGTAAGATAGAGCCCAAAATGTTCAAACATCCAACTATGCATGAATAGCGCAATTTATTTGCTTCATTCGCGTCAGGTGTGAACGCACAGTGAAAGTTTTCACAGAATATATTTAGATTTATTTTCAAATCCTTATTTTTTTGCTATTTTTGATGGATATTATTTAAGGACAGGAAGGTCCAGAGTGAATAGACGGGTAGGGAATCAGCAAAGAACCATGAATTGAACTTGGGTTGCGCAAGCATGTCTGCACTATATGACTTCTGTCCACTACACCTTCAGCTCTGATCCCTGGCAAATTATTTAAACTTTTTTTCAGCATAAATTAATCAATAGTAATGTGATTTTAGTGGTTTGTCACTGTTTACCTAAAGTGGTAAGCATACACCAGTAATAAAACTTCTGATGGTTAATGACGTCAAAGTACATTTCTCCTGATAAGAGCCCATAACAACCGTCTGTTTGTGTGTGAGATACAGGATTATATCCGGCCCGTAAAGCTGCTATAACTGAAAGACTTTATAACCTCATATCAAGAATCACATCAATTTATCACATCATACTAGCCTGGTTAGCCAGACCTACATCAAGATGTAAGGTCTGGCAACTCTTCACACAAACGGCTCAATGCAAGGGGCGGGATATAAGGTTGTCCCTCAAAATGCCTCTGCACGCAATAGGATAGCGCTATGACCAATCAGAGCAACGAAGAAGGTGACGTATGAGTCCCATGCGTTTCAGTGGAGCTAATTGGTATATCAAACTTTTACCGTAACCAATCGGCAAAACTCCAAACACATCTTTCTTGCTTAAAAAGGACTTCAGTAGGGTTATTTGCTCTTCACTCAAAGAAAAACATAAGTCTAAGTCCTCCAGAGTCGCGGCCAAAGCCGCTTCAAAAGAAAGCTGTTCGCCAGCAGCAGCAGCCATTCTTTGTTTTCAAGTAGGAACCGTCGCAGGCAGCTCTGTCGTCATCATGTTAAGCCCGCCCCACAGACGCTACACACGATGTGATTGGCCTGACCAAATTTTGGTTTTTGGAGCTGTTAAGTGTATTGTGAGTGCCTAGACTAAACCCTGGCAGCAAATATATTTTGCGGCCGCTAGGGTGCGTCTAGATTTCTAGGCTAACATCATACTATAAAAGCATACTGTAACTTTCAAAACAGAAGACTTTATCTACAATATATAGCGTCTTAAAAACTAATTATAATTCTAACTCTCAAAACGAGTGGAAAGTGACGATCAGGGCTGCACAATATTGGTAAAAAAAAATGCAATGTACGGTTCTACTGTTCATTGTTGCGATAACAAAATTGCTTGTGAGATATCGTTTCCCTTGAGAAATTCTATATTCATTAGCTTTTTTTAACATTTAGATATGTAATTATCATACTGAAATAAACAGGTAATACATGAAGAGTTTGGTTCCAAAACGCAATAAACGCCATTTTTGAAAAAAATGAGTTACTGCCAAAATCAGCATTATATCAGGTCAGTAGTTAAAAGTAAATTCTTAATTTTACGCAAAATCCAATATCCGCCGTGTTATTCTGTCATCTTTTCTCCCTTTTTTCCCAAAATGCGATAAACGCCACTCCCCCTTTTTTACAGAACGCAATAAATCCATTTCTGATATTACAGCGCACCATTCACGCAATGTAAACAAACAATGGCGGACGCGCTGAGTACATGGAGTCCTAGTTTTCCTCATCTACTTTGTACTTTGTGATCAACAAACAAAACAAAATAATACTTTAATTGGATCGCTAAACCTGTGGTGGTTTTCTGTGACGGGAAAGAAACGTAAGCCATCAACATCTAATATTTTCCCTGAGAGGCACTCGGGAGACGGGTGCTTGTTCTCCCGACAGCAAGCTTCTCATGCTAACACATTGACCCCAGAGGATCTTATGAAAAACTTTCCATTATTTTACTCAAAGTCAACAAAAATCGAGCAGGACCAAAAACATTTTACAGCTGATCGCTGTGAAAGACGTTAAGCGAGGACGTCAAGTAACCGCAATGACAGGGTTCTTAATATGACAAAGTAAGTGTTTTGATTAATGACATTAATGTTTATATTTTTAATTAGTGTGTACAACTAGTCAAGTAAATGAATATAACATGGCAAAGATTAATGCACATTTATATAGGCTATTGATTCAATAGATTTATAGCATTTTGAATAAAAACTTGTCATGGATTTATTGCATTTTGTGGAAAAAATAAAACGTTTTATAATAAATCTTTGAAAATCAACTTATGGATTTGAATTTTTTATGTTTTTATAACCTAAAGATGCTATGTGAAAGTTTGTAACAGAAAATAGTTGTTTTCATCTTGTCACTTTCTTGGTATAGAAAACACGTTTTTACCAAAATTTGTCAAAATGGATTTATTGCGTTTTGGAACCAAACTCTTCACATATTCATCTGTTTAATTACATCTAATGCATGCTAAAAAATATATTTCAGATGTACCATTAGGCACAAGTTCGTCGCTGTCATATTTATTTTCCGCTATTTGCTTTGGGCCGCTAGTTTCACCTTTGCGCCCACGGTCTAGCCATTAGTATAACAGTATGAGATCTACTTTGCGGTTTTTTAGCAAGGCCCCTTCTGATTGGTCTAATTTGGACCATCTAAGCATGCAACACACAAATGATAGACACGTAAAATAAATTTAAGTTATCGCAAATCTATGCAATATTGATATCGCATATCGCGGTAACGATTTTTTTTTCGCTATATTGTGCTGCCCTCGTGACAATGAATAACTACATTACATCTTATTATTTGTGGACCTCAGGAGAAACAATACAATTCTAACAATATGAGAGCGAACGTGCTGTGGGATGAATTTTTGACTTCGGGATTCTGATTAGTTTTTTCACTTGATTCTCCTTCCAAAATATGCAAAGATTTTCCTCCTGTAAGATGTTTAGGAAGTTGTGTGTGTCATGTTTATGCCTGTTTACTGGTGTGGATGGGTGGGTTACCTCTGCCAGATGTTGTAAAGCTGAGATTCTCTGCTAGACATCGGCGTAGCTTAGATTGACATTTAAGCCTGGGGGGGGTGATCTATCATAGTATCTACACCAGAACGTGTGCTTTTACCACAAACTAAAATGAATGAAAAACATTTTTATTGACTACATTAAAATAATAAAAAAATACATGATCATGAATTTCATTTTTTTTAACTGTAACACACAGTTAAAAGTAAAGAGTTGGCACAATTATTCATGTTTTTATTAATCATTTAATACTTTAATCAGTGAAATGACTCCCACTGTATTTATAAACTCTTGTTTTTTTTATATAAACAGTAGGGCTGTAACGATTAATCATGTCTGAATTTGGTTTTGAATCTCAAGGCTGTGATTCTGTGTTTCATGCACAGCTTGTGCGTGTACTACAGCATTTGGTCAGTAGGATGTCCTTATCAATCTAAAATCATTACGAGTCTGAGTCGTTTATAACGTGGATTTAAAAAAGCAACACTCGTTAAATAAAAATCATTCAAAATATTCTTTATTATCATAAAAAATTTGAAGAACAGCGATATAAATATTCCTGTAGACATTTCCTGGGATAGCGTTTGCAATGCTACTACTTCTGTGGCACAAAGGGAGTTTCTGCATGAGAGCGCCCCCTGGCGTTCGGATGTGCTGGGATTTATATGCTATATGATATGAAATATATGAAATAAAAAGAAATCATTCTCTTTCTGTGAAATGGATTTTTGGTCATACCGCCCCCCCACGACACTCGATATTAACGTTTATGTTTTTTCAGTAGTAGAAGGATGTTCTGATTGGTCGATGTACTGTTTGTCCCGCCTCTCCTCCTTTGTGATTGGACGGCTGGATAAAAGTGACTTTACCGAGCCCCGTGTTTTGATAAATTATAAATACACATATTATTACCAAAATAACAGTTGTTTTACAAAGTAACATTTTAAAATTTATAAGAAACTAAATTAATATGTATATTTGTTGTGGAATATAATTTATTTTATATAAATACTTTTAGCCAATGGGGGGCATGGCCCCCCTCGGCCCCCCAAGCTCCACCTATGCTGCTAGATTGTATTGTATTGATGTGTATGTAGTTGATGGTTGTTAGTGCAGTTATTCAACTGCTTGCTGGTTAATCATTTCTTTATCGACTTTACCATGCATACAGCTTTAAATGTGAATTTGTAGCGTGTTTTTGTTTATCCAAACTGAATGAAATGTGTGAGACCACTAGTGATGGCGCTTTTATTTTAATACAAAGTTGTAAGGAAATATTTAAAGTTTACAATGTCTTAGTATTGGTAATGTGATTGTGATCTCTGACGATCACATGATCAACATAACAAATTTGCTTAAAAATCGAAATATTCTAGATAAAACATTTCCTATTCATCCTTGTTTTACATTTTTAAAGAAAGATTTCCTATGTGATCTCAGACTTTGGGATGATAAATGAATACATCTGACTGTAGGCATGTTATGATGTTTAATAGTTTTTGCCTTTTTATTCTTGTGGTTCATTTGTTTGAGTGGGGTTACATTTGTTCACTGTGGCTTTGTGTGAGGTGTTTTTTACTTAAAAAAATCAATTTTACTGCAGCTGAGACCTTCCGCTCGCCGTCTGTAACGTCTGTGTGCAGTTTTGACTTTATTGATTTTTTGGTTGTGTGGCGTCGGTAAGGACACTGTGATGAATGACTGGAGGTGTCAGGAGAGATCTGCTGTTAGACAATAGAGATGATTTCCCTTCCCATTACACGTTAATGCATCACACACACACATACACACAACAAACTCACACCATTCATATTGTGTAATTATTATTTTTATTATTATTGTGTATATTGTGAGCATGGACCTGTAAGGTGAACTTTTAGTATCCAATGGCAAATATCTGTAGGTAAACAACATTATACATTGCATTAGATTGTGCTTGGGAACAAGTAACTAAGCGAAAGAAGCGGGATCCCCTATCAATGTGATGTCACATTGATTTCACCCCTTCTTCCAGAGATACATGTTTGATGTAGTCATGTAAGCGCTGTACACCCTACCTTACATACGGGGAGAGGAACAGAAACTTTCTTTGCATTTTAAGAAACACAAAAACAGCAAGTTTTTTCTTTGCAGCCGCAGATGTCCATGTTCAACATGGTATAATAAAAGATCTGTGGTGTGTTTTGAGCTGAAACTTTACAGACACATTCTGGTGATAACAGAGACTATTTTTGTATCACTGAAAACACTAAGGTTAGGGGCCCTTTAAATGTATTGTGAGGTAAAGCGATTGGTTTTTGTAATGTTGGATCAGAAGTCAACCTTCTGCCTGAACTTATAAACGTGTACGGCCGTAGTTTATAAAGTTTGAAACATAAATGTTTCCCCTACGATTCGTGTTTGATGGAGGGATGAATGCACTTTTTGGGCCTGTGTTTGTGTGAAATAAGAAAGTTGGTAATTTTCATTTTGATGTGAACTACACCTTATATGTGTTAAAATGAATTTCACACAATAACAGTTTGTCTGTGATGTTTAGTCAGAGTTGTGACAAGATCAGTCTGATAAAATGAGAGCTGAGCTTTATGGGATGTAAATAAATGAGTGTAGTGTGTAGTGAGGGGTGAGATTAAAGTCAATGGTCGTCTGGAGTTTCCCCATCCGAGTTTCTGACACGACAGACTGTCTACAGTGCACGACTCTAAAAATAACATCCTTCAGAGAGCGAGACAGAACAGACGGATGGAGTATCTTGAGTATTTACCACGAAGGCCCCTGCTGGAAATGACATGAAGTCTCATAGAGATGAGTGTAGCTGTGATTTTCGTCTAACAGGCGTAGTGTTTGTTTCGATGCGTCTGATAGCGGCAGCAGGTGTTGTTCAGTTATGTTGTGCGTTACTGTACGTCAGATTCATAAATGATCAGCTGTATTGTACCGTAGTGACTCCAGAAAGATCCTAAAGTGACCTGCACATGATCAAATCAATTCTAATCTATAACACTTTACACAGTTCTGCATTGTTGCAAAGCAGCTTTACAGTGAATATATTTGTATTATTATTCTAGGCTATAAAGACATAAAAATAATGGTATAGATATAAGGAAAAATAAATCATCATTATGAAAAACACATAGACTACATGGTATTTGTGTAGTCTTTAAACCAGTGGTTCTCAAACTTTTTCAGCATGCGGCCCCCTTTGTGTACGGTGCATTCCTTCGCGGCCCCCCCAAAGAAAATGTATGACAAAAAAACAGTTCTAAAACTTCACATTTTAAATAAACAAAACATTAAATTATACAAAGTAGTGCTGCCTAAGTTTAATTTCACAGAATTCAAGATAAGTTTGGGAACCACTGCTTTAAACCACAACAGTCACACAAAACAGGCTGTTGTTGAACCCCTTATCAATGTGATGTCACATTGATTACGCCCCACCCATGGTATTTGATTGTGCTTTGTTTTTAGTGTAGTAGTGTTTGTGCATGATGCGCATGTTGTGTGTTATCATGGTTGTGTGTGTGTGTGTGTTTGTGGTGTGTGTGTGTGTGTGTGTGTGTGTGTGTGTGTGTGTGTGTGCGTGCGTGCGTGCGTGCGTGCGTGCGAGAGTCAATCATCTCTTTATGTCTGACTCTGTGAAACCAAACCAAAATGGATGCTTTTACTCTTAAAGGCGGAGTCCATGATGTTTGAAAGCCAATAGAGACAGAGCGCAGCGCGTCACAACCTGAAAACCACGCCCACCGGGGGGGGAAGCGATCCAACCGTCTCCATTGACTTTGTAATGCAAAAGGCCGCCTCCTTGTCATTTCTGGCTTATAACAAAAAACTGAATAATGCCTAAAAGCTGCTGTGTGACAATATGTACAGCTAACAAGCCAAAGAACCCAGATATAAGTTTTTATAAGCTGTCGAGCCGTAAAACCCAGTCTTTAAGGAGAATAAAGTGGATCGCCGACTACGTTTCCCCCTATTGGACGCAGTTCTACTAATAGTATTACTATGAAAAGTTGCCTGTTTCCATTTCTGTGTCTAAACGCTCGTTTTTTGAAGTCGACAGCTTATAAAAAGTTATTTATTTATTTTTTTGGCGTGTTAGATGTACACCTTGTCACACAGCAGCTTTTAGGCATTATTCTGTTTTTTGTTATAAGCCAGAAATGACAAGGAGGCGGCTTCTCGCAATACAAAGTCAATGGAGACGGTTGGATTGATTTCCCCCCCGGTGGGCGTGGTTTTCAAATTTGCATAACGGCGCTCTGTCTCTATGTTGATATTTGAAATCACCTAAACAAACACGCCCCTACCCCAATAGAATCTGGACCTTCTGTTGATAGACCCGCCCCACACATACGCAACTCGGCATTTGATTTGATTTGATTGGCTATAAGTGTGTTTTGGTAGTCGGCCCGTCTCCTTTTCCAACGCATTTTTCAAACATCGTGGACTCCGCCTTTAATAGATTGTCCTGGTTTGAGTGATTTCATCAGTTTTCATGTTACTCAAAAAAAAGGAGAATAGTAACACCTTAATGTTCGTTACTATTATGTTATTGTATGTTTCTTGTTTTATGCATGATGCTTTGGCAATATAAGTGACACAATCATGCCAATAAAGTTATTTTAAATTGAAATTGAGAGAGAGAGAGATAGATAGAGATGGAGAAAGTCATGCTTATCTAAATATGTAGATTTAATGTGTCAATGCTCTGTCAGTGAAAGAACTCTTTTTACCATAACAGTAAAACTATTTGAATCTACTGATAGACAGAGAAAGAAAGAAAGAGAGAGAGAGAGAGAGAGAGAGAGAGAGAGAAATTGCACAGATGAACAAATGAAACCTGAAACGGTTCATCTGATCCCAGTAACTTCTGCTAATGTAATACTGTAGCTGAAATTCATTCAGTGGTGTTTGTAAAACTCTGAGTTTTCCTCTGATCAAGCACAGGAAATGAACTCTTTCCTGCTGGAGGAAGAGAGAGAGAGAGAGAGAGAGAGAGAGAGAGAGAGAGAGAGCTTTACATTAGTGTTAGACAGGAACCAGTGAGGGAGTTTCATCTGAACTGGACTCTTGTGTTTCGCTCCAGGACTCATATTCATGCGTGCACTGCACTACTGTCTGTCTGTCACTTTATTATGAAACATTTATTATATTATGAATAAATTGTATGAAAACAGATATAATAGAGGAAGACTTTACTGAGCATTTATTTTTAATCATATTAAATCTCATGAACATTATAAGCATCAAAGTTTGATTTAAGTCTTTTCATCTCCATTGCGATCCATGTTTTGTTTAATCTTACTCGGTCAATATTAAAGATATCAAGATTATATTTTCTTTACATTTATGTAGGATGATGATATAGAAAACAGTAAATCACAATGAATTTATCTGGGTTTTCACAGACTGGGTCACATATCTTTTCATTTCTGACCCAGTAAAGTGATGTTAAATCTTAACTAGCACAACACCTACAGCTCTGAGCAACGGCCTTACACACGTTTTGTTAAAGGTGCCAAAGAATGCATGTTGGTACTATGTTGATTTGTTCTCTGGTATCTGCACGGAAGGTTTGTGGCTTTGTTGGGTGCAAAAATGGTCCAGACTCAGAGTCAGTTTTACATGTCCATTTACAACCCTAGGATTTGCCTTTAGAATGAAATGGTCTATTATTATCTTATTTAAAAGGTTTATGAATAATAATGTTGAGCTCTGCTCTGATTGGCTGTTTCTCCTTCAGTAGCTCTGTGTGTGTGTAAACAGATCTTATGTTTGAGTCTGTATCAGATGAAGATACAGATTTTGAGGAATAATCAATTGTTTGGAGATTGTTAATGGGTGTTTCTAAGTGATAAGTTTGTGTTTTTTTTTCAGTATGGACCTGCAAAACGTAACTGTAAAGTCAATAGTAGAACTTCAGCCTAAACGCTAGCATATAACATTAACTAGCATATAGCGCTAACTAGAAAATAGCATTAACTAGCATATAGCGTAAACTAGCATATATAGCATGAACTAGCATATATAGCATGAACTAGCATATAGCATGAACTAGCATATAGCATGAACTAGCATATATAGCATGAACTAGCATATAACATGAACTAGCATATAGCATGAACTAGCATATTAAGCATGAACTAGCATATATAGCATGAACTAGCATATATAGCATGAACTAGCATATAGCATGAACTAGCATATATAGCATGAACTAGCATGTA
Organism: Misgurnus anguillicaudatus; assembly: GCF_027580225.2. Lineage (NCBI taxonomy): Eukaryota > Metazoa > Chordata > Actinopteri > Cypriniformes > Cobitidae > Misgurnus > Misgurnus anguillicaudatus. Next base: position 37,083,118 of record NC_073340.2, on the reverse strand, counting down.
TAGCATGAACTAGCATATATAGCATGAACTAGCATATAGCATGAACTAGCATATATAGCATGAACTAGCATATAACATGAACTAGCATATATAGCATGAACTAGCATATAACATTAATTAGCATATAGCATGAACTAGCTTATAGCATGAACTAGCATATATAACATAAACTAGCATATGTACCATAAACTAACATATACCATGAACTACCATATAGCATGAACTAGCATATATAGCATGAATTAGCATATATAGCATGAACTAGCATATAGCATGAACTAGCATATATAACATGAACTAGCATATAGCATGAACTAGCATATAGCATTAACTAGCATATAGTATGAACTAGCATATATAGCATGAATTAGCATATATAGCATGAACTAGCATATATAGCATGAACTAGCATATATAGCATGAACAAGCATATAGCATGAACTAGCCTATAGCATTAATTAGCATATAGCATGAACTAGCATATAGCATTAATTAGCATATAGCATGAACTAGCATATAGCATGAACTAGCATATATAACATGAACTAGCATATATAGCATGAACTAGCATATAGCATGAACTAGCATAAATAGCATGAACTAGCATATAGCATGAACTAGCATATATAACATAAACTAGCATATATAGCATGAACTAGCATATAGCATGAACTAGCATATAGCATGAACTAGCATATATAGCATGAATTAGAATATATAGCATGAACTAGCATATAGCATGAACTAGCATAAATAGCATGAACTAGCATATTAAGCATGAACTAGCATATAGCATAAACTAGCATATAGCATGAACTAGCATATATAGCATGAATTAGCATATATAGCATGAACTAGCATATATAGCATGAACTAGCATATATAGCATGAACAAGCATATAGCATGAACTAGCCTATAGCATTAATTAGCATATAGCATGAACTAGCATATAGCATTAATTAGCATATAGCATGAACTAGCATATAGCATGAACTAGCATATATAACATGAACTAGCATATATAGCATGAACTAGCATATAGCATGAACTAGCATAAATAGCATGAACTAGCATATAGCATTAACTACCATATAGAATGAACTAGTATATAGCATGAACTAACACAGCATTGTAACACCATTGTACTTAATTTAATGTGGTATTTATTATTGGGGTGTAGATCTGGACTGTAAGGTCACAGTTGGTGTTATGTTGAGATTGGTCTGTTTTCCAGCGCTCTTTTGCATTAAAAAAAGGAAACAATCGTGTTTGAGGCTCACAATATCTCATTACCATCTACGCAACTCATATCGTTCATCTGGGCCTGTAAATACAGTTTTACTTTCTACCGCACCTTTAATAATAGAGAGAGTTGTGTTGGCACAGATGTATGGACACATGTGTTATCTCTCTCACACACGCACGCACGCACACACACAGTGTCTGTTTATTTAATATCTAACAGAGGAAGTGGTCATTTGATATCATGTCATAAGCATCAGCAGCTCTTCTCAGTAAAACCATTTAAACCTGTCTGTTACCGGACTCTCTTATTACAAATACATTGATGTTAAATCTCGCTTTCTCAGCATCATTACTGAATCTTTAATTTGTTGCTCCAATCATGTTGGTAGAGAAAACATACAGATGAAATCCCAGTAGTCTCACAGTGTGTGTTTATATGAGCTCATATCTCCCTAGTGGTGCCATATACTGATCATTAAGATATTTATAACACACAGTCTGAGAGAGATTATGTAAATGCGACAGCACTTTAATATCACACGATTGTTATTATGATACAAAATGATTTCCTCCTCAAGTGTGTTCAGTCCCACGGCTCATTAATCAGAGTTCATCTACAAACACACAATGTGAAAGTTGTCTCACAGCTTTACTCTTTTGTGTGTTTTGCAGAAACCGAGGGTTAATGGCCGGGTCGTAGGATCACAGAAGGTCCTGCAGGATGAATTCTCTCCCGTCCATGGACCGACACATCCAGCAAACCAATGATCGCTTGCACTGCATCAAACAGGTGAGACGCATGCTGTGCAGAGATTGAGATGGGTTTCATCTCGTGACTTTAAATAGATTGGTCTGTTTTATATGCCCCCTACAGGACATGAATGTAGGGTTTTCACATGAGATTCACTACAGAACATTTAGTATTTTTGTGTGTGATTTTATGTATCAGCACCTGCAAAATCCAGCAAACTTCCAGACGGCGGCGTCAGAGCTGTTGGATTGGTGCGGAGATCCACGAGCCTTTCATAGATGCTTTGAGCAAAGCCTGATGGGATGTCTAACGGTGAGACCAAATCCATCAATCACATACACCTTGAAACATCTTATCATGACGGTACATGTTTCGCTGGGTTCATATGAACACCCAGACCTGTGCATGTCGATGTTTTAGTGATTTATGATATTGTCTGTTAGGTGGTGAGTCACGTGGCATGTCAGCAGGGTTACGACATGGATCTGGGGTATCGACTGCTGGCAGTTTGTGCAGCAAATAGGGACAAATTCACCCCTAAATCAGCAGGTGAGTCTGTGCCATACTGTACTGTGAGAGATGAGTTATATGCCAACCAGGTTAACAGAAGCATTCGTAAGGTTTTACTTTTGTGCACAAACAAAATCTGATATTTGTATGCAAACTCAATTTGAGGATTATAATGAACATCCACACAATCAGTTGACAAATCTGACATCAGTTTTTTGTAGTGATACATAATACATTTCAAAGTGAATGTATTTCTATTGGGCATTTTTACAATGTTACATTGTTACAGAGCAGCTTTACATGAAAACAGAAATGAGATAAAAAAAATTATTGCTGACTAAATGATTATATACTAAACAGAGGTGTTTGTTTGGATGCAAAGGGTTTATTATTATAAAGGGCACCTATTATTCCTATTTTTACAAGTTGTAATATAAGTCTCAGGTGTGTCTAGAATGTGTCTGTGAAGTTTAAGCTCAAAGATCATTAATTGTATCATGTCCAAAATGCCCATATTTGTGTGGGAGCAAAGGTGTGCTGTTTTTGTGTCTGTACCTTTAAATGCAAATGAGCTACAGCTCCTCCCTCTCTTACCAAAAGAGACAGTGAGTGTTTTCACTTAAAATAGATCTGATTACTGTGAATACAGTCTGAGTATCTCACTATTGAGATATGATGGACAGCATAAAACTCACTGAGGGTGGAAACTATGGTAATAGCCATGGGCAGGGCTTTATCAGTGTGACATCACATTAACAAGAAAATCAGAATGGCTTGTCTAATGAGACTGCTTTGGTTTGATGGGGATTAAATGTTTTTTCCTGGTCCTGGTTTAAGATAATCTCTGTCCAGGAAACCACCTGAAAAGTGTTAAAAGAAGGTATAAAAATTTAGCAAATAAATGATCTCATGACAATCTAAATGAAATATTTGAATGGTTTGACAGCCCTCGTGTTAATATGTTCAGATAGACTGTAACAGTCTGATTCTGTTGTTGTTGTGTAATGCTGATTCTCCCCCGTGTGTTTTTGAGTTGAACCGACGCTCTTAATATCTTTCACTTCAGTAGATCTCAAGAATCCCACAGCACCGTATACCCACAAAATTAACTCTTTACTTTCCTTCAGGCCTCCAGATTAAAGACTAGAAACCCTACAAAAATACAGCAAATCTGTCTTAACATGGTGTTTTTATTTTTATCCTATAATTGCAGTGTTACGCTGTGGTTTAGGGTAGATGTTTGATAGGCACAACTTCTCTGGTGGTTAACTAGTTCAGTCTTGAATGACACCAATCATTGGGTTAATGGAATGTAAAACATACTTGCTTTGTTTTTTCACTGATGTGAAGCAGAGAGAGCGTTTATAGTACTATCATTTAGTGGACAAGTTTTTATCTGGATGTTTGGATTTTATTGACTGTATCTGTTGATATTCTACATCATACTGTATATACTAGTATTTATATAAGATTCAGAATGACAATTATATTACATTTAATAGCAATATTGTTAGGGATCCTAATAATAAACATAATACTACAACTCAACCATATATGTCATATTTAAAATTAAAATAAAATTTTAAATGTAAATTCTTTACATAGATGTTGTCATATTACCATAATTAAACAGATTTACATCAGATGAATTTTGAGGAATCATTCATTAACATTTATAAACTCAATAATGATTCTTCTATGAAACATCTACAATAGCAGAATGAATGGATGTTGACTGATATTGCCAGGTTCCAAAATAAGAACAAAAATCATTTTAATTAAATTATAAAAGTTATTGTTTACTGACAGTTACTTCTAATTTTAAACCTTTAATTTCATAAACCATATCAATCCTTACAAACTCTGAGCTGATACACAACAAAAAAACACTGTCATGTGTGCACAGACAACTCAGTCTGTTGTTTTTGTCTGTGTGTTTAAGGATAAAAACAGATATCAGATTTTCACTGTGGTTTGTCCTGAAAAGAAAACGACACAAAATACTTTTGCAATTCACTGTGAATTGACTCTTGTCAGTTATTTAGTATTTTAGCGCCCTCTTATGGTAAAGTGCAGTAATGTACAGTTGGTTTAGTTTGTGTTTAAAAGTTTGTTTAATCTTAAAGGGCACTTTAAGATGTCAGATAAATCTTTGGTATCGTGAGAGTACATATGTGAAGTTTTAGCTCAAAATACCATATAGATCATTTATTGTAGCATGTTAAAATTGCCACTTTGAAGGTTTTTTCAAAATGCTATAAATCTATTGAATCAATATAAAAGTTATTTTTTAAGTAACAAAGTAAGTTGATCGACTCTGAACTCTAATCCCATATATACAGGCACTGGACCAAAAATACATTCAATCAGTCATCACTCCCAAAATTAATTCAGCAGGTCATTTTCTTAATGCTATAAATTTATTACAACAACAAAATGTCATCTGATGAACAAGAACATGAACAACAATATTACATTAGATCACAGAATGTTCAAAATGTCCATTTCCCTTACATTCAACTTCCAAAAGTGCATTAATCTTTGCCATGTTATATTTATTTAGTTGAGTAGTGGTGTACACTGATTAAAAAAACATTAATGGTGCAGTGTGTAAATTTTAGCACCATCTAGTGGTGAGGTTGCGAATTGCAACCAACGGTTCAGTCCACTGCTCACCCCTCACTTTTGAAACAAACAGCTACGGTAGCCGCCACCGGACAAACATGTCATCTTCAGAGAAATGTAGTAAAAAAAATGTCCGTTAAAGGCTTCTGTAGAAAAATGGCAGCACAAAATGGCGACTTCCATGTAAGGGGACCCTCGGTGTATGTAGATAAAAAGGTCTCGTTCTAAGGTAATAAACACATAACGGGTTATTATGAAAGGTCTTTATACACCCCTGATAATATAGTTTTGTATATTATTTGGCATTTCTTAATATAATTAAAAATTACACACTGCACCTTTAATGGCATTTATCAAAACACTTACTTTGCCATATTAAGAACACCGTCATAGCTGTGTGAGCAAAAATGTGCCGTTTTTCAGTGTGTCCTTTAAAATGCAAATGAGCTACTGATAAAGAGTGCAGTTATGCTAATTTGAAAACCACGCCCACTGGGGGGAAAACAATCAAACAGTCTCCATTCACTTTGTATTACATGAGGTTCCCACTTTGTCATTTCTGGCTTATAACAAATAATAATAATGCCTAAAAGCTGCTGGTGTACAGCTAACAAGCTAAAAAACCCAGAAATACATTTTTATAAGCTGTCGAAGACACTTAAAGACACTAAAGTGGATCGCCGACTACGTTTCCCTCCAGTGGGCGTAGTTCTAATAATAGTAGTACTATGAAAAGTTGCCTGTATCCACTTTTGTGTCTTTAAACGCTCGTTTTTTGGGGTCGTCAGCTTATAAAAACTTATCTCTGGGTTGTTTGACTTGTTAGCTGTACATATTGTCACACAGCAGCTTTTAGGCATTATTCTGTTTTCTGTTATAAGCCAGAAATGACAAGGAGGCGGCTTCTCGCAATACAAAGTCATTGGAGACGGTTGGATTGTTTTCCCCCCGGTGGGCGTGGTTTTCAGGTTATGACGCTTTGCGCTCTGTCTCTATGCAAACACTGATCGCCATAATGATGGATTGTTGAAATTGAAGCTTAATTGTGCTGTCAATTATTTTCTTTCTTACTGCACTAAATGGCAGTGCCATGGTTGGATAATGCAGATTAAGGGGTGGTATTATTATAATAGGATCCCCTTCTGACATCACAAGGGGAGCCAAATTTCAATGAGCTATTTTTTCAGAGAATGGTTTACCAAGACTAAGTTACTGGGTTGATCTTTGTCACATTTTCTAGGTTAATAGAAGCACTGGGACTCAATTATAGCACTTAAACATGAAAAAGACAGATTTACGTGATATGTCCCCTTTAATGGAATAATGTAAAGATGAGAATTTCAGAATTTCCTCGAATTTTTTTATTGATTTATTGCTTTTGTTTGTGTAGCTCTGTTGTCCTCATGGTGTGAGGATCTGGGTCGACTTTTACTGCTGCGTCATCAGAAGACACGACAACCAGATCCATCAGTGAAGACCACCATACAAACCAACATGAGCAATATGAAACCACTGTCTCACGGGTCAGTCTCTCTCTCTCTCTCACACACAAACACACACACATGCACGTGCACACATTTACTTTTTGCATCCTTATCTCCATAGTGATTCACCATTTCAATATGACTCTGTTTCCTGGCAACAAAACCCCAATCAAGCGTCTGGTTCTGTCTCTGTGGTGACTACAGTATGGGGAGTGACCAACACTACACAGACTCAAGTAAAAACATCATTCAAACACACACGTGAACACACTGTGTCTGTGTCTATGTCATAACTCTGTGTGTATGTGTTTAGGTGTTAGGGAACCCTATGGGCAGCCCAAACAACCATATGAACCCTGGAGCTAATGTTGGCATGAACGCAGGACAGTTTTCTGGTCAACAATTTTCTTCCAAGGGTCCCAGTCAAGCGTACATGCAGCAGGGGATGTACGGGCGACCAAACTACACCAGGTAAGATAGACAGAAACACAGACAGACAGACGGGGGATAGATGATGTATCCAGTATCTCTGAAATCCTTCCCTCTTATGCAGTTATGGGGGCGGTCCTAACCCTGCAGGTGGGATGGGCATGCCTCCACAGACACGCCCACCTTCTGACTACAGCCAACCAGCTGCCGCCGCTGCGGCCGCTGCAGTGGCTGCTGCCGCCGCTACAGCAACCGCCACTGCGACGGCAACGGTGGCCGCCCTACAGGAGACGCAGCACAAGGATATGAATCAGTACGGCCCGGTAAGAGATTCATCACGCAAACAAACATTTTATAAAACAAACATTTCTTTTATGCAATTGTTTTACACATACAGGATAAGCTAAAGAAAGTCTGTTTGTGTTTCAGATGTGCTCCTCCTTTCAAATGGGGCCCAACCAGGCATACAGCACTCAGTTCATGAATCAGTCCGGTCCACGAGGACCCCCTTCCCTCTCCGGCGCCGTATCCCCAGGAGCCATGAACATGGGTCAACCCCGACAGATGATGCCGTACGGGGGTCACCCTCAGCGGATGCCCCAGCAGGGCTATGGGACCGGTCCACGACCCATGCAGGGAGTAAAGAGACCGTATCCAGGAGAGGTGAGGAAACTTTTTGATTTCAACAATTCAAGTTTATTATGTTATTTTTCTGTATAGTAAACCCAGACCTCTGAGTATTAGTATCTCTGTATGTATGCATATTTTTGATCTGACCAAAATAATCCTACATCTACATGTAATTTGAATGTTTGTATAATCCCCAGAGTTACTATGGAGGGCAGCAGTATGGACCAAATGGTCAGTTTTCTTCTCAGCAGGGCCAGTACCCCAATCCTACCGCCAACAGAGCCCTTACCTCACCCCATTACCAACTGCAGAGAACGCCAGGACAACCCGGGACCCCGGTACAGTACCCGTCTGCTGGCACGGGACAGTTTTACAAGGTCAGATAACAAACTCTCAAATATATATATATATTAGAAATCATGAAGGGGTCTGAAATTGTCATCGTATGTACATGTCCACTGTGAGAGACATAATCTAAAAAAAATATCCAGAAATCACAATATATGATTTTTTAACTATTTATTTGTATGATACAGCTGCAAATCAGTATTTGAACACCTGTCTATCAGCTAGAATTCTGACCCTCAAAGATCTGTTAGTCTGCCTTTAAAATGCCATTTATTATCCTAAATTAGATGCACCTGTTTGAGGTAGTTAGCTAGCTGCATAAAGACACGTGTCCACGCCATACAGTCATTAAGAATCCAACTACTAACATGGCCAAGACCAAAGAGCTGTCCAAAGACACTAGAGACAAAAATTGTACACCTCCACAAGGCTGTAAAGGGCTACGGGGAAATTGCCAAGCAGCATGACTGTCAATCTCACTCAGACTGGGGCTCAATGCAAGATCTCACCTCGTGGGGTCTCAATGATCCTAAGAAAGGTGAGAAATCAGCCCAGAACTACACGGGAGGAGCTGGTCAATAACCTGAAAAGAGCTGGGACCACCGTTTCCAAGATTACTGTTAGTAATACACCAAGACGTCATGGTTTGAAATCATGCATGGCACGGAAAGTTCCCCTGCTTAAACCAGCACATGTCCAGGCCCGTCTTAAGTTTGCCAATGACCATTATGATGATCCAGAGGAGTCTTGGGAGAAAGTCATGTGATCAGATGAGACCAAAATATAACTTTTTGGTCATAATTCCACTAAACGTGTTGGAGGAAGAAGAATTATGAGTACCATTCCAAGAACACCATCCCTACTGTGAAGCATGGGGGTGGTAGCATCATGCTCTGTGGGTGTTTTTCTGCACATGGGACAGGGCGACTGCACTGTATTAAGGAGAGGATGACCGGGGCCATGTATTGTGAGATTTTGGGGAACAGCCTCCTTCCCTCAGTTAGAGCATTGATTTTGGGTCGAGGACGGGTCTTTCAACATGACAATGACTCGAAGCACACAGCCAGGATAACAAAGGAGTGGCTCTGTAAGAAGCATGTCAAGGTTCTGGCGTGGCCTAGCCAGTCTCCAGACCTAAACCCAATAGAGAATCTTTGGAGGGAGCTCAAACTCTGTGTTTCTCAGCGACAGGCCAGAAAACTGACTGATCTAGAGAAGATCTGTGTGGAGGAGTGGGCCAAAATCCCTCCTGCAGTGTGTGCAAACCTGCTGAAAAACTACAAGAACCGTTTGACCTTAAACAAAGGCTAATATACCAAATATTAACATTCACTTTCTCAGGTGTTTAAAAACTTATTTGCAGCTGTATCATACAAATAAATAGTTAAAAAAAAATCATACATTGTGATTTCTGGATTGTTTTTAGATTATGCTTGCAAAATAGCAGGCTGTTCAATCACTTATTTTCCTCACTGTTTATACTGCATGTCAATCCCATCATGCATTGCAATGAATTCATTTAAGTTAAGAGAAATTTAACAGTTCATAAATATATTTTATTCAATACCAAAAATATATGAATGTGTCTTTCTGTCCTCACCATAGGAACCCAGTAACAACTTCAACACAGGAAACTTTCATTATAACCAGTCTAACATGAACGGGGTATGTTGGTTGAACGTTGTGTTGATTTGTTATTATTTATAGATGTTTTTTAGGTTAATGTCTTCATTTATGTCTTCTGTCGATGTATTCGTAGCCTTCTCAGCCAATGGGCAACAGTTATCCTCACTCACCATTACCAGCCAACCCTACCTCCCCCGTGACACCAGGAAATAATATTCCTCCATATCCGTCACCGATCCAGGACATTAAACCTCAGATACCTCCTGATATCAAACCCAACATAAACACACTTCCACCTCCTCCAGGTGAGAGATCATTACCAGATACAGACTGTAAGTTGACATCATAATCATGTGACTTCTGTATGAGCAGATCTGTTATGTTTGTAGGTAACACGAGTGATGAGCTCCGTCTGATGTTTCCGGTTAGAGACGGTGTCGTCCTAGAACCCTTTAGACTTGAACACAATCTGGCTGTCAGTAATCACATCTTCCACCTCCGGCCCGTTGTGCATCAGACCCTTATGTGCAGGTGAGACCCCACCACACACACACACACACACACACACACGTGCACACACAAACACAACCATAATGTAACATTTATGTTTGTTGTGTGTCTGTGTTATGTGTGTATGACAGGTCTGATCTGGAGCTTCAGTTTAAGTGTTATCATCATGAAGACAGACAGATGTTCACTAACTGGCCTGCATCGGTGCAGGTCAGTGTTAACGCAACACCTCTCACCATCGAACGAGGAGATAAGACTACCCATAAGCCTTTGCACCTAAAACACCTGTGTCAGCCGGGCCGCAACACCATCCAGATCACAGTGACCGCGTGCTGTTGTGTAAGTATGTGACAGAAGACTGTCAGATCTTCTGCTGTACATCTGTGATGTTCTTCTGTACGTCTGTGATGTTCTTCTGTTGTTCTCCTGAGCGTCTGTGATGTTCTTCTGTACGTCTGTGATGTTCTTCTGTTGTTCTCCTGAGCGTCTGTGATGTTCTTCTGTTGTTCTCCTGAGCGTCTGTGATGTTCTTCTGTTGTTTCTCTGCAGTCGCACCTGTTCGTCCTTCAGTTGATACACAGGCCGTCGGTGAAGTCCGTCTTGCAGGGTTTACTGAAGAAAAGACTCCTTACAGCTGAACACTGTATTGCTAAAGGTGTTGCACTCAGATCTTATATATTTTGCTTAAATTATTCTGTCCAAATATAATGTTTGTAAAGTGGTTTAAGATGAAATCATTTAGTTTCTGACCCATTCCCCTGGTTTCACAGACAAGCCTTAAAGAGTTCACCCAAAAATGAAAATTCTGTCATCATTTCCTCACTCTCATGTTGTTACAAATACATATACATTTTTTTTGTTTTGATGAACACAAAGGAAGATATTTTGTAACCAAACCGTTCCTGGACCCCATTTACTTCCATAGTATTCTTTTTCCTACTATGGAAATAAATGGGGTCCACTAAAAGTTTGTTTTACAGGTTTGTAACAATTTTAACTTTTGGGTGAACTCTTTCTTTAAGGCTTGTCCAAGACTAAAAGACATGTTTGAGCTGTCTCAACTAATAACAACTTACATTAACCTTTAAATGCGTAAGTGATTTTAATTTTTCTCAAGATACACACCAGTATCATCTGTTTGATGCTTAAATGTATTATGGGGCGTCACCCCAAATGCGTAGTCAACAATTTGCGCGATTAGATTGCATACAAAGTAAAATGTGAATAGATGCAAACTCGTGCAGGGTGATGCGAATGAAGCAAATTGGGGGCTCCATTGCCGCAAAACCTCACAAAAACAAGTTGAAAATATTCAACTCAAGCAAAAAATTGCATGACACGAAGTTAAATCCCGTGAGTAATCTAGAGCCAGTTTGGTGTGTATGCAGCATTATGGGGATTATTGGGATTTTGATTTTTTCGCATGAGTTGAATATTTTCAACTTGCGCAATGACGCACAAGTTTGTGTCTATTCGCGTCTTTGCACTGACTTGTATGTAATCTGCTCATGCAAATCATTGGATTTGCGTTTGTTGTGTACGCCCCATTAGTCCTGGCTTTAGGCTAAGCCTTGTCTGTGAAACCAGGTCATTGTGTTTCGAATTGTAAAGATTATAGTCAACTCAATGCATTGTCCCAGTCAATATTTCTTTCTTTCTGCAGTGAAGAGGAACTTCAGTAGTGTGGGTGTGTCAGTGGGTGGGGCCGGTGATGATGGGGTGGAGCAAACAGCTGTCAAAGTGTCTTTGAAATGTCCAATCACATTCCAGCGTATTCTGCTGCCGGCGAGAGGTCACGACTGCAAACACGTTCAGGTCTGAGAGACTTCTGAATATTAAACTGCCTGTTAGCACAAAACATAATGGCATAAACAAATATTTACAGTGTCTATATATGATCTTTTACCGGCTATACAGTATAAGTTTATAAGTGTAATACGTTATGATATTTTTACAGTGTTTTGACCTGGAATCCTATTTAGAGCTGAACTCTGAGCGAGGAACATGGAGATGTCCTGTGTGCAAGTATGAATCTCATAAACACACAAAATGACAATAACACTATACTGACAAAATACCGTACAACACACACATATTTACACTTGTCCATTTTACAGCACACACAAATATTTCAGATGGCTTGTGTTTTATTTACAGTAAAGCAGCTATGTTAGAAGGTCTGGAGGTGGATCAGTACATGTGGGGAATCCTGAATACTCTTCAAAAGTGAGTCACCGAAAAATTTTAATTCATTGTTTACTTACCCTCAAGTTGTTTCAAATCTATATCAATTACTTTGTTCTGCAAAGGACACGAAGGATGATATTGCTAACAAAGCAAATCTGGGGCACCATTGACTTTCATAGTAGGAAAACATAATACTATGGACGTGAATAGTGCCCCAGATCTGTTTGGTTGCATGCTTTTTTTAGATCATGAGCTGTGATGTTAGTATACGAATCAGTGTGAGTTTAAAGATTACTGGTGGGATCCTGACATGAGATCCATCAGTCGCTGTTCTCGTTTTCAACCATTTCTACTGAATGTTTAACCTGAACAGGTTTGGGTTTTCTTGCACCAAACTGATCACTGATCCTCTTTGTGTTCTTTCAGTTTGGACTTTGAGGAGGTGATGATCGACCCGTCCTGCAGCTGGAGACCTGTACAGGTGAAATCTGAGCCACACATAAAAGAAGATCCAGATGGGCTGATAAACAAACGCTTTAAAAGCACCAGTCCCAGTCAGATGGTTCTGCCCAATGTGATGGATATGATCGCTCAACTGGGCCCAGGAGCTTCCTCGTACCAGAACCCACAACAACTAAACAACAGCAATAACCAGTACAACAGTCCTGGTACTAATCGTACGATAACCACAGCATTTAGTAACATTTAAAACATTATTATTATTAGTATCTTTCATCTAATGCAACATCTCTGATTGGTTTCTCAGGTAACAGTTACCAGGGTCATAGTAACTTTGGTGACTATCCCCACGGCAACCCTGCATCATCATCATCATCAGTAAATGAGTTCATGCATGGTCCGCAACTCTCTCACCCCTCCACAGACCTCACACAGGATCACACCCTACAGGATAGAGTGAGTTCATCAAACAACAACACCATAATCAGTTCAATACTATCACAGGATTTAGTTTAATCAAAAATTCATTACTAGTGTGCATCTTGAGACAAAACAACGACACTAACATAATTTAAGATATGTCAGTGCAAGCTGATTTCAGTTAGGACAACTCAAACAATTTCAATCTGGACTAGATTTAAGCCCTGTCCGGGTAACCGGCCTATAGTGCATCAGGGTGGCACCAATATAGTCTGATTTAATTTATAAAATGGCTAATAACTGATATAACGGTCAATACATCTACACTACTTTATATAGAAATGATTACTGTTTGAGCAGAAAATTAAATACATTTTTTTTATATAATTATTTTGTCATCTTTCTACAGACGCCTCATCCGATTAACACAGATCAATCCCACAATCCCCTGCAGCACAGTATGCATGGGCCTACCAACAGTCAGCCGTTACATCACAACGGACCGCCCCACCCCTGCAGACCGCCGCCCAACCAGCAGAACTCCGCCCCCAGCGGCCAAATGCACCCAAAGATCTTTAACCCCTCGGGCAGTCTGGAGGGTCAGTGTGGGGGTCAGGGCAGCTCGGACATCCCTGAAGCTTCTTTAGATGTGAGTTCGTGATCAGATAACTTTTGACCAAATTAAAAAGTTATTTTTTTAGTTTTGTGGCTCATGTGGATTACTTTTACCTTCCAGCTGCTTCCAGACCTGATGAATCCAGATGATCTTCTGTCCTATCTGGATCCTCTCGATCTTCCCAGCAGCAGTAATGACGACCTGCTGTCTCTCTTTGAGAGCACCTGAGACGTAGAGATAAAGACTCGCCGCTCTTCCATACTTGACAAACAGAGATGCACTTGCCATGTTTTCTTCTTCTCCAGTAATACAGACTCCAGATTTGTGGAGAGACGGCCACGTAAATTCTGTTTCTTATCACAAGTGTGAATGCTAGTAAATGTGTGCTAGCGTTTTTCTATTTCTTTTTCACTTTGATACAAAAGACAGACAAACATTCGTCTGCTCTGATGCTGTTTCCTGATCAAACTCAAACTTCTGCTCTACTGAACACAATCATGACTGACGTCTGAAGCAGAAGTCAAAGTTGTCTGTGAATTAAGTTCTGGGTTTGAACGTTTTGTAAACGTTCTCCTAAATGACTACTTTTGTGTTTCAGGTCAGAAAAAGTCATAAAGGTTTAGAACAGCGTGAGGGTGAGTGAATGACACAATCTTTATTTTGGAGTAAATATTCATTCACACAAATAAGGGAAGATCTGAAGGGAAATTAGGATTGGTGAGGAGGTCTGTTGTACTGAAAACAAATGGGAAAAATCGTGAAAAATATGAAATTAGATGCTGAGCAAGCTTCTTGGACTGTAACAGATCATTTAATCTAGTGTCCGCTGTACTGACCTTATTCATTTAAAATGTGAATCGCACATTTCAGAATTCAGCAATACATTAAACACTTGTAGCGTTTCAGGCTTTATAATACCTCTTGACTATTTCTGTGAAAACAACAACAATTCAGAGCACTTGAGTAAAAACAGAGATCAGAGAGATGAATGTTTGTCTGCTGTTATCTGTTGAGTACACTACATGACAAGCGTACTGTTCAGAATGCAGTTGTATTACTTTTGAGAAGCTCGTGTAAATATTTGTGAATAATTTTGTACGGTTTATAAATTGTCATGTATGTTTCTGCTGCAGCTGTGTGTGTTTGTGTATATTTGTGTGTGATGTAGAAATCGAGTAGTGTGTTTACTGTAAGAGATGTGATGCAGTAACATCATCTTAAGTCATCCAGGTATTCTATGCAAACATGTGTACACTGTCTGTAGTATACATGATACATATACTGTACTGCAAAATGAGTGTAAGTAGTGTAGTATTCTGAACACAGCCCGTGTGTGTGTTTTAATACGATCCTGTCCCATTCACACTGAGCAATACATACAAACTAATAATGTATAAAGCTGTCAACGGCTCAGTCAAATGATATTTTATTGTAATATTCATGTTAATATGAGAATTATTGTTAATAAGTAAATATAGTAGCCTTATGTGAGGAAAAACAATGTTTGCTTATTTGTAGAAAAAGCTTTTTTTGTACATCACATTTTTTTGTCTGTTACAGTACGTTTTGGTAAATTACTTTTTATCAGTTTTCTTAAACTTGCACAGAACTTTGTGTGACTTCAATTGATTTTAAACATGCAAATACTGTCTAATGAATTTGAATATGTCTTCCTTTATTATTAAAGAGAGGTTTAATTTTAATATCTGCCTATAAACTGTTTATGACTGAAATATGAACCAGAGATCTAACAGGTGTCACTACATCAAAACTTGAACACTTTTACCAGGGCTTGTAAAGATGAGGGAGATTTGTAGTGAACAATCGCTGTTCTTATGATCTGATGTATGTTATCAGATACATGTTAAAAATGTTTCAAGTGAACTCAAGATAATGGCTTTGTTTTCACACCGTGCGAAAACAGGAAATAAAACTTTTAATTGTGAATATTTGGTCTCGGATAATATTTTTATAATAATTTTGACATTGTAAATGCATTTTAATACATTATTTTGAGTCTGTTTGATAATATGGAGGACGGAAAATTACTTATAAGTGTATATAAATACATAAATACATGTAGAAATAAATGTAAAGGTGCAAAAATAATTAAATTAGAAGTTGAAACTTTTGGCCAAGAGATATATATTTATATATTTTTGTCTGGATTTATTTATTTCTGCATTTAATTAATCATTTATTATTTCTACATTTATTTATTTATTTCTACATTTATTGATTTCTGTTTTTCTACATTTATATATTTATTTATTTCTGTATAAAATTAACTACTACATTTACTTATTTACGCATTTATGTATTTATACATTTATTTATTTATATACATTTAAGTAATTTTTCGTCCTCAATATGTTAACAGCTCAGAGCTCAGTAAAAATGATCTGTATTTATCAGATAAATGTTTTGTGTAAGCTAAATTATTTATTTTAGTCATGAATAATAATAATAATAGATTATATATAAAAATGTTAGATTTTATTTTAATTTGATCACATTTTTATTAAACTGTTTAATTATAATTATGTTTTAATTTTTATCTTGTAATCTTTCAGTAATAAACATTGTGCGCACGCGCACGCTTCCGTGCGTCTCGTTAGAACTTCCGGTGTGTTTGTAACTTCTCCGCGGAACGTCTGGAGTCTCTACAACCGGAATCATCATGTTAATGATCAGTAACCGGATTAAATTGTGCTCGCTCGCGTTTACTGCCGCGCGCATGTACGCCACCGGAGCTCAAGCCAACAATAATCCGGTGGTGTTTTTCGACATCGCGGCGGATAACGAACCACTCGGCAGAGTCACCTTCGAAGTAAGCAGCAGTACGAACCCTACTATGGCGACGGCTTCATGAATATTAATGACGCAGAGACACGTTGGTTCTGTTTTTATCTGATTGTTTGATGTAACCTCAACACGATCCTATTAATATTTATGAGCTAAGCCTTATCTATAGTAGGATTCTATCACGTGTGTGGTCAGATAAAGAAAATAAATGTTAACGACCTGTTGAATAGCAATACTTGCGTTTAGTGAACACTAAAGTGGACAAGAAGTTATTGTATAGACTTAAAATATTTGTCACGTCATGTTTTAAGTCAGTAACCTTTTTATCGTCACTGCTTGTCTTGTTTTTTTATTACTAATTGACCTTTATTGTTTTTGTGAATTCAGCTGAATGCGGATGTTGTGCCCAAAACAGCAGGTGAGAAACACGTGACGACTGTAACGTTACTGTATATACTGTCTGTGTGTCTAATGAAAGTGTTTCTATAGAGAACTTCAGAGCTCTGTGTACTGGTGAACATGGGTTTGGATACAAGGGGTCCATCTTTCATAGAGTTATTCCTCAGTTCATGTGTCAGGTAACACACACACACATACACACACATGTCTCTCACACACACATATCTGTGTCATCATGGGTTTGGCTTTGGGTTAAACCTTTTTCTCAGAATTTAATGACGATATAAATTCAGCGTAATTGTTATTCATGTGCAGACTGATACTCAGCTGACTTTAAGTACAGTGTTTATATGATATTTTAAGCACTGCAGTGAGTTTAGAGACCAAAAATGTGATTTAAAACTATTTTAAACTCTATTCTTTTCTAATTGATGTTTAATATTATAGAACTATGCGTGCCATTTTTATGAGCTCAGTAATTGAGAGATTAGATGGATTATTTGTACTTTAGACTACAGGACTATTTGACATGAGTTAGTGTTGGCCAGGTTACTAAAAAAAGTTATTAATTACTCATTACTAATTACTTTTTAAATCCTACTTAGTAAACGATACAAAGATCGGCTTAAAACGGCTGGAATAAATCATATAGGGTCAGTTTCCTAGACAGGGTTCAGATTAATCCAGGATTAGGCCTTAGTTATTTTAGGACATTTACCTGTAAGTAGTTTTTACAAACAAACCTTGCACAAAACAATACTTGTGTGCATCTTGAGACAAAACAATGGTACTGATACATGTTAAAATATGTCAGTGCAAGGTATTTTTATATTAAAACCCTGTCCGGGAAACCGCCCCATAAAGTGCATAAATTAGGTCCAATTCTCACAATTAACTTACTTTTGCCTCAATATAGTCCTAATTACTGCTTTTTTTTTTTGTTAATACTTAGTTAAGTAGTTGTTGGAGTGGTTTCCCAGACCAGGATTAGCTTAATCCAGGACTAGGCCTTAGTTTAATTAGGAAATATAACTAGTTTTAACAAACATGCTTTACTAAAACCATTACCTGTGTGCATTTCGAGATAAAACAAAGGGCACTGATGTATTTTAAGATATGTCAGTGCAAGTTGTTTTCAGTTTGGAGAGCTCTTATAAGTGTTTAAGTCTAGGACTAGTCTAATCCCTATCCGGGAAACCGCCTCGTTAAATTTAAGGGTAGGATTAAGAAGGTAGAATAACAATCAGGCATTTTTATGTGCTTTTTAATTGTTAATAAACAGCCAATATCTCAGTAATATTAATGCTAATAACCAACCAGTTAATAGTGAGAATTGTAAACTACATGAGTGTTACCATTATTATTATTACTACCTCACTAGTATTTAAAGTGAGAAGGATTCATAATTTTTTTTTACTTTAAAGGTTGATGTTAAATCCACTATTGTATTATATATCATTGATCTACAGTCTATACACAGGATTTACTTTAATAACATCAGAAGTAACTGTCATTAAATTACTGCGTAATCCCTAACTTTACTTTTATATGGAAGAAGTCATTAAATTACAGTGACTAATTACTTGGTAACTAGTTATACCCAACACTGGTTACAGTAAAGCTGTAAGGTTATGAAAAAATTAAAGAATTAAATGAAGAATTGTACTTTATACTTGTATCGTGTTCTGGAAAAAATCACTTTAAAATTATATCTAAAAAATCACTTTTTTTATTAAGTAATATAATTCACCAGGATATTTTATCAGATGTTTATCTGAATCTCATAATTTTCATTTTTATTGATGTGTAGGGGGGAGATTTTACAAACCACAATGGAACCGGTGGAAAATCCATATATGGGCCGAGATTTCCAGACGAAAACTTCAAACTGAAACACACTGGACCTGGTACAATACACACAGCACACTTTTATATGTATTTGCTTTGGTTCAATCAAAATATTATGCTATTATTTTTCTGGAAAATATGTTTGTTCCTCCCTGTTTAACAGGGTTATTGATTGTTCTGATCAAAATGCAAAGTTCATTCAAGATAGGAAACTGTAACTTTCACTTCATGGCGCTGTAATTTGTTGATTCCTATAAAACTTATCTTGCATGAACAAGCTTTAAACTTTCAATAAAGTTCATTTCTGTGTACAATAAATAAAATAAAATAGATTTATTTGTTGTATTTTTAATCTCCAGACATATTAAAAATGAATTGGCTTGGTTTATTTTCAGGTATTCTGTCGATGGCTAACGCTGGACCAAACACAAATGGATCTCAGTTCTTCATATGTACAATTAGAACAGAATGGTAAAGTACCACACGTCCTGGTTTTGTGTGTGTGTGTGTGCGCGCGTGTGCAGTTGTGATATTAAGAGTTTGTATTGTTTTTTATCAGGTTGGATGGTCGACACGTGGTGTTTGGCAGTGTAAAGGATGGCTTGGATGTTGTGAGGAAGGTTGAGGAGTTGGGTTCTCGTTCAGGAAGAACCGCTAAGAGAATCAGTGTCACCGATTGTGGAGAACTGAAGTAAAGAAAACAAGTCGATGCATTTCATACACTGTTTATCAAACGGATGTTTGTTTGTTTGTTGTCACTGTTCTGAGTCCTCATAAGGGTCAAAGGCCTGATAATGTGAAATGTAGACACTGAGCTAAAAGGGACTGCTTGCTCTAAAATGAGAAAAGTTATTTATTCACCCTCATGTCAGGTACAAACCTTTTGCTGTTATTATCGAAACACAAAAATCATTCAGGTTCAGGAGAGTGAATCAATAATGACTACTTTTATTTTAGGGTGCACTGTCCCTTTAAATGTGAACATGTAATTTAAACATATCATTCTCAGAGTCAGACAGTAATGTACGTGTGTGCATGTGTCTGTGTGATGTAATCTGGACTGCTGATTGTTTACTATGGACTGAGTCCTATCATCATATCAAAGTTAATGACTGATGTAATATTTTACACTGTATGAATTGTTTACAGGACTGGACGAGTGTTTAACACACCAGTTTAAAGTAATAAAGCAATAAGTAATAGTTTTGTTATCGTTTTATATGGATGAACACTAAACAGCAGGAGGGTGTAAGGCACGTGTCTGTATTTTAACACAAACTGTAAGATTGCACAGCCTTAGTTGCTGTCATCGGTCTGAACCTGTTGGACATCACCGGATTTCACGAACAAAAAACTCAGATATTTCAAGAAACCCAAAAACACTTTGATACTTAAATTAATAGCAAAATATCAAGACAAATAATTTCTAATGACCAACTTTATCACACCATTTTTATTTTTCACTTTTGTGCACCTTAAAGGGGACATATCATGAAAATCTGACTTTTTCCATGTTTAAGTGCTATAATTGTGTCCCCAGTGCTTCTATCAACCTAGAAAATGTGAAAAAGATCAACCCAGTAACTTAGTTTTGGTAAACCATTTTCTGCAAGCATGTGAAAAAATAGATCATTGTAATGTGGCTCCTATTGTGATGTAAGTAAGGGATAATGTAGAGGCAGCCGGTAGTTATTGGGAAATAAGCCCCGACAGTGTGATCAGGACCCGACGCGAAGCGGAGGGTCTTGTATCACACTGAAGGGGCTTATTTCCCAATAACTACCGGCTGCCTCTACATTATCCCGCTTATTACACGGCTACTTGCCACATAAGAAAAAAACTGGACATGAATATGAATTTTAAACATTTTATTGGCATATTTGTTTTAAATTAACATTTTTATCCTTCCGCGAAACTTTGCACAGATGCATAAAATGATCGTAATACCTTATTAAGATCCTCTGCTTCATACTTGTCTCCATTTTTTCTCTTTTAGCCAGTCTTTGAGAAGTTTTAATGCCCATTCTGTATTTTTTGTGTGTTGGCTTCGTAGCTGTCATGCTCTATTTTGTCAAGTTCAGTCTCAGTAAGCTGTCTGTCTCTTATCGTGTTTGTCGAGTGTTTGTCACAAGATGGCGCCAAACAGACAGTAATCTTTATTGATCTTTATTGGCGCGGAGCGATTTCACTCGTGCAAGTAGTCCGGCTATGCGTTATTAATTTGGAGCGGTTATTATTTGAAAAGAACGAACTTGCAAATGTCTCAACTGACCAATCAGAATCAAGCATTCCAGAGAGCCGTGTAATAAGAAGGGGATAATACCGCCCCCTTAATCTGCACTATCCAACCGCAGCACTGCCATTTAGTGCAGAGAGAAAAAAGTACTTGACAGCACAATTGAGTTTTACTTACAACAAACCACCATCATTGTGATCAGTGTTTGCATTATTATCAGCTCATTTGCATTTTAAATGACACACCCAAAAAGGGCACATTTTTGTGCAGGCCTACAAAGTGGCAATTTTAACATGTTATAATCAATTATATGTGGAGTATTTTGAGATAAAACTTCACATAAGCACTCTGGGGACACCAAAGATTTATTTTACATCTTTAAAAAAATCTCATAATATGACCCCTTTAAAGCAGCCGGTGTTTCAGTTTTTAGGGTTTAGTGGATTCATGAAGGTTCCCATACTGTAGCTCATAGTATTGTGAAAGCAGTGGATACTGTAAAAGTAATGTATACTTTAAAGTCACTTTAGATAAAAGCATTGCCAAATGCATATATAAAATGTGACCCAGCAGAGTTACCGCAGTCAGGTGTAGTTTCATAACAAAATAAAAAAACAACCACATCGTTTCACAAAGGTTTTTTTTATTTCTTAAACGAGTAAAGGTTTGAAGGCCACTTTTGGGATGATATAAAATATTTTCACAAAACACACTTGAGTCTTCACACAATAAGAAAACTATCACATATTTTTATCTCTCAAGTAAACTTAAGCATTAACACTGTTAACATTCTTTTGATCAGCTATTAAGCATTCATCTTTTTATCCCAAATACACAAACATTTTGATATACAGGCATTTGAGATACTTTTTATTATATATTTTTAAAAAATGTGATATTTAAAAGTGTAAAAATGAATCAAAACTATCTTTAGTTTACATGTAAAAAATGATTATAAAGATTGAACAAATTCATCTTCTAAATGAGATGAATATTTAATAAATAACAGCATCAAGGAATATAAAAGTCTGTTTTATGAGATGTTATAGCTTTGATTCACTCATTTCTACATTGCAGGATATCTTCACATGTCTATATGTGTATCTAAACAACACATTTTCTTTCAAATATATTGATATCAGTTTCAATCCTTTCGTAATATTACAAATTCTGTATCCTCCAGAATGTGACATGACATCATATTAAACAACAGTACATTCATTGATGGATTCTGTAATGACATTGGTTGATTAATAATATGATTATATAATAATCTTAAAACTGCAGAACATGACTTTTAGTTCAGCTGACCTGAGATCTCTGAATAAACAACTGTAGATGTGTTTAATACTCTCATCTGTATATAAAGATGAATATTAAGATAACATCAGAATAGTGATTCATTTAAACATACTGGAGGTATTTCACATTGTAAATGTGTTTGTGAATCATATTGTGCAACTGACCTGAAGTCAAATATAAGGCATTAAAATATATATTCGACAGAGATTATATGCAGTGACCCCAAAAACATTGACTCCATTTAAATGAGTTTGTCCATGAAGCAGATGCTCAAATCGAGACTTCACAATCTTCGTGTTATTTTGATCCTGGAACATCCTTTATTTTAGGGTTCAGTTTAAATAGTTAAAGTAAAGCCGAGTTGATTTACCCGTGTTACAGGGTGGATGAGGATGTGAATGAATGTCTGTCAGGTCATTGAACTCGACGGCAGTAATATCCCAAACCTTTACACTTCTCACAGAGATGCTGCGGATGCTCTTTACTCTGATCTGACACATCCAGACCGTCAGGTTTCTCCAGAGGACGCTGTCAGGATAGAGGAAATATTTTACTAAATTATATGATTATTCAGATGGGATTGATTGTTGTCCTTTCAGTGCCATTAACTAAAGTGCAAAACTAAAGTTGTTACAGTGCTTTCTCCTGTCTCAGCTTGATATAAAGAGTCGACTGTAAGCAGTGTATGAACACAAACATCAACTTAACCAATGGGATGCGTTGGAGGGCAATCTGTTTGCACATCAATGACAGGATGGATTCTGCTTTGTGAATATAAAACAAGTCATTTAACATTATATTCAAAAGCTGATGTTTAGAAAAATAAAACACTGGCTGCTAATCCATCGTTTTCACACAAAGTATGAATTACTTGTATTTATTACATCATTCTGGTTATTATAAAAAGCCACATGTCATCTTAAAAGCATTTGTGTTGTTTAGAGAAACATCTGGAGAAGATTACGAGTGCAGAGAAAAGCGTCAGGAGCGTTCAGGAGAGCAGAAGTGTTTTCCATCATTTCTAAAGGAGGCGGGTTCATGCGGACCACGATGTGCCTCACCAAAAGCTTCATCTCACGCCAAAAGATCAACATTACAAGTTCATAGCATGATTTACACCAGATTCTAACCCCTCATTCTTCAACGATAACTTTTGAAAAGGTGACGTCTCTGATGAAGCACTGAAGTTAATAACAAACATCTGCTCTCAAGCTTTCACCCTTTAAAATCATTGTGACGTTCTTCAGTTCATCTCATGCAGATGTTTCAATAAAACAAAGGAAACTCTCTGCAGGAGCTCTCTGTATTCTGCCAGCCATCGCCAGTCGCGTCTGTGTGAACCCCATGAATCTGTTTACCTGTTTATGTGGATAGACGTTGATGTGGCATTTGATGCATTCTTGTCCCATGTTTGCCCAAGAGTTTCCACTCATCCATTTTCTCTTGCATTTGGGACACTTGTACTCCCCGAAACATCTCTTCTTCCCCTGATACGGGGTCAGGCCCTCACCTTTAGGACGAGCCTAAAAATTTAAAGATTTCAATTTGCTTTGATTTGTACACATGATACCACTTGCAGTGAAATGGAGGTCTGGTCAGCTAAAATACAATGAACATTTGAAGACCCTCTTTAATGGCGATGAAACGTCACTTTAGTCTTTCACTGGTATTTAACACATTTGTCTTTGCTGCAAAACCCTCTAAGTGCATCCAAGCTTTTTGGCAAAAACCTCTAAATCACAAAAACTGACCTACTCATGAGTGCACATCTGTGTACAGCTCACATGTGTTTAATCTGTTATTAGGACACTTTGGTCAGGAGTTGTTTGTCTTTGGATGTTTCAGGATTGCATGATCGATGATTCACGCTAAGCTTTTGATGTCAAATCTCTGTTGATAAATAATTCACTGCTCTCAATGGTAATATGATGTGTAAAGCAGATCCAGATTACTGTGATGGAGCGTTTGATGGCATCATTATTCACATCTGTGGCTCTCGCACGTCATTGTATCGGTCCCTCTCAACATAAACCTCTTTTATTGCTCTTATAGTACAAACTGTAATGTAAGAAATATTTCACTTAGTTTCTCTTATATTCTGCTGCTCTGCTGTATTTACAGCAACTTTCATGAACACAGAAAGTCTTCTGAGAAGATGAGCGATCACATCACTGATACTTTCAAGATGTGCTGATGATCTGTAACCACTAATAAAGTAAAGTAAAATGTTTATACATTTTCATTTTGAATAACATCACAAAATGTAAGACTATAGTTTTGTATATAAACAGATTTCTATGATCATATGCTTTGTTTTGCATTTATTTAAATATAAATGCTGAATGTTTTCTCTTGACCTCCATAAAGTCTTTAATCTGGCACATTCATTATAGAAAACAGTCAAAGAAAAGCTGAATTATGATGCAGTGTTGAGAGCAAAGCTGTTGGATATGTGAGAAGATCGGTCATCACTGCGGGAATGTGAGGGGTTGAGTTTCTTCATTTGTTATTCTCACCACCAACATCCTCTAAAAATGTGTCTGAATGGAAAAAGATGTTGATAGTCTCACTGGCACATATAAGAGACGCCACCCATCTGTGATTCATACCTTTAAGATATTAACCAATGATCTCACAATTTATTTTGTCTTCAATGTAAAGAGAAAACAAGTAAAGGAATCGTTTACACAAAAACTAGCCATTTCATTTCAGGTCACTTTAAACTAAAATTAAATCAAGTTTTCTATTTTAAGCTGAAACATTTGCTTCAATTTGCTGATTTGGTGTATACTTATTTTTAATCTTAAATGGTTTTGCTCCACCTGTTTTTAAGGATTAATGCAGGGTGGTGTACACGTGCAAGTTTTAGAGGTGACTGTAACATGCCATTAAGAAAAAACACCTTTGATCAATTATCGTTTTCTTTTTGAGGAAAACATCAACGAAATAAACTCCCAGAAGAGTTAAAATAATTAAAACTGTCTTCATTTAAAGTGATTTGTGGATGGTAGTCTATAAGTTTATAGTTTTGTTTATTTTTCTTCTGCCTAATATTCTTTGTTAGTATTTTCTTTCTATCTGTAACATCAACCTACCAGATGAAAATTTGCTAATCTGGTGAATTTGACATCTTTTATTAATGTGCACTGATTAAATAAATAAATAATAAAAAAACATAAGTTGTCATTGATAAAACTCAGATGAAAGGAGAGCTGATTTATAACATTCACATAAGGGTGGTTTCCCAGACAGAGATTATCTTAAGCCAGGACTAGGCTTTAGTTTAATTAGGAAATACAACTAGTTTTAACAAACATGTCTTACTGAAAACAAAGGGCACTGATGTATTTTAAGATATGTCAGTGCAAGTTGTTTTCAGTTTGGACCGCTCTTACATTTATTTTAGTCTAGGACTAGTCTAATCCCTGTCTGGGAAACCGCCCATAGAGTGACAACATGAACCGTGTTTCTCATTCACTTTTAGGACCCAGATTGCCATGGGACAGAAAGTGACAACTTGACACCAAATATAAATGTGTGTTCTTGTGTTTACTTTTGTTGGATGTGTTTGTGGATGAGGACATCTTTCACATTGTCCACTAGGGTGGTCCTTATTTTTCAACCTTTAACGGTGCAGTGTGTCCATTTTAGCAGCATCTAGTGGTGAGGTTGCGAATTGCAACCAACGGCTCAGTCCACTGCTCATTCCTTGCTTTTGAAAGACATAGAGAAGCTGCCACCGGACAAACATGTCATCGTCGGAGACAACTTAGTTAAAAAATGTCCATTAAGGGCTTCTGTAGAAACATAGCGGCACAACATGGCGACTTTCATGTAAGGGGACCCTCTTTGTATGTAGATAAAAAGGTCTCGTTTTAAGGTAATAAACACATAACGGTTCATTATGAAAGGTCTTTATACATCCCTGATAATATAGTTTTGTATATTATTTTGCATTTCTTTCAAGAGATCCTTCTAAATATTACACACTGCACCTTTAAAAGTTCATGCTCTTACCCCACCAATATGTTTGAATAAATAATAAAAAAATGGGCAAAATGTTTTCAATATTAATGAATATTCAGAGGTTGCTCAAGACCTTTGAAGTTTAACACATTTGCGTATTATGCGATACTTTGTGCTAGCATGTATAATTGTTTAATATTATATACTTATGGCAGCAATGGACTTATTTGAGCATGCTCCATGCAATTACAACTCCTGTTTTAGCTGTAATATGTCTTTCAAAGCAAGAAAGCTTCAATAGACAATATACACTGAGACAATGGCTGAAGCAACACGAAGCAAGTCTGCTATATGGTTACTCGGATCAAATAACTGAAACAAAGTTACCCTCAAACAAGCAAGTTTTATGTGTGTTGTGTGTTTTTAAACGGTACAGTTTTTGCAAAAGATTTTGATTTCTAAAATATTCAAAGGCTTTGAGCAACCTTTAGATATTGTAGCAACAATTCAAAAATTTGCACAGTGTGTTTTTATTGATATCCTAACACATTTAGAGGGTAAGAGTTGAACATTTAAAAACATTTTTTTGACCCATTATAGGACCGCCCTACTGTCCATGTTTGCATCTGTATGCTGTCTTTTCTCATTAGTGACAGATATGTTTGCTTTAAACCTCCTCAATGTGTTGTGACTGCACTTTTAATGCTCCAGAAGGAGAAATGTTCACGTCATTCATGAGATCTGTATATCAGACTTTGTATTTCCCGAAGGTAATCGCAGTGTTGGCAGGACTGCAGAAGCATGATGATTTAGGTATGTTCAGATTTCAGGCTCTAAGTTCTTAAGTTTCAGTAAATGTGGTGTTGAACCAGAATTGCTTTGCGGTTGTCATGACACTCAAGATCACAGCAAACATGATGAAAATCCCTATGCAAATACTGCGGTTCAGCATGGGAAAAAAATACTTCTAAAATATCATTTGCTCGACTGAATTAATGGAGACTTTGAGTTCAGAGGAAACTCTAACTAGAATATTAAAATCTATAATGCATTTAAGTGCGAGCACAATACTCATTTTTCCCTTATCCTTTAACTTAAAACACACTGCATACACCGTCCACCCTGAAATCTGCTGTCTGTGATGATTGGTCAACATCAGTTCTTCCTCATCTGGAAGCCATCAGATTAAACAACGATGACTCTCGTGAGAGCCCTGAAAGCCATGCGCTCAATTATTCCTCCCTATGTTTCCTATGTTCTGTTTGCTTTGGCAGACGCTGGATTGCAGCTGGTGCTCTGCAGAGATGTACAGCCCATTAAACTGGAACTTCATGCACGGATGCTATGGGACGTGTTGAGTCTTAAAAGTGTAGACGAGTTTTGTCATGATTGTTTGTATCACTATTAGTTTCAAAAGCGGTGGTGTTTTCTACAGTCATGAAAGTTGACGCTGTTTGTTCTACAGACATGAGTGATGCATACACATATTGAGGATTTCTGCTCCAAACATGATTCCCACCTGTTTGCTTTACTATAAATCTATCTCATGGACCAATAAGCAACCACCTAGCAACCGCATAGCATCTCCCTAGCAACATCACAGACACAATAATGAGTTACATTGTGTGTTTGTCTAAAATGATGTGTAATGAAGTTTGCAGCAGTACACATTGAGACAATCTGTCTTAAAGGTGCAGTGTGTAAATTTTAGCGGCATCTAGTGGTGAGGTTGCGACTTCCAACCAACGGCTTAGTTAACGGCTCACCCTTCGCTTTTGAAACACATAGAAAAGCTACTGTAGCCGCCACCGGACAAACGTGTCATTGTCGGAGACAACTTCGTAAAAAATTGTCCTTCAAGGGCTTCTGTAGAAAAATGGCAGCACAAAATGGTGACTTCCATGTAAGAGGACCCTCGGTGTATGTAGATACATCTCGTTCTAAGGTAATAAACACATAACGGGTCATTATGAAAGGTCTTTATACACCACTGATAATATAGTTTTGTATATTATTTTGCATTTCTGTCAAGAGATCCTTTTAGAAAATTACACACTGCACCTTTAAAGAAACATGATACAGTGTTTGTAGTTTAGGGCCATGTGTTTAAGCTTCAGTGTAAGATTTCCCAACAGCCTGTCCAGAAAACATGACTGCCTCAATAATAACCACAACATGAAGATGGCCGAGAGTCATACATCATTATATCTGAAGAATTAAACACTTTATACTGCATGTGCTCTTAAACTTTCTTATATAACTATTCAGATGCATGAAGTCATTTTAATGCTCTGACTACACACAGACGTGAACATCAATCTGTGTTGCGCTGTAGGTTTGAAGTGATGTTGGAAAAAGTCTCTCTATGATAAATCTCCAGTTATTCTGTTGTAATATTTGTGTTTACAGTTGCGAATTAAAATCACGATGACAGTACATTTTGCGTTCGATGATCTAAATCCTTTTATCTCAACAATAAAGTCATCTGAGAGGTTTTCATCTGATGAACGCACAAGGGGTTTTCTCATCTATATTGTTGTCATGAGAGGCAAAAAGCTGTATTGTGTTTCATAAACCAAACAGACGCTTCATCTTATTCACATCTGGATTTCATTACAGTTCTGTGATGTCATGAACAAAAAGGAGGGACGCTTCTCTATTGCAATGATTTGTGGGTAAAAGTTTTTGGCAATGTAGGTCAGTTACAGTAAATACCTTTCAGATATTATTACAGTAAGACAGAAAGACAGCTGGAGCAAAGCCAGCCAGTACTAAAGACTTTTACTAATAATGCAGAATGTGCAGTCGCAAGTATCATTAGAAATGTGTCTCATCCATTCAGTGAGATGGGCGATGCAGTATATTTGTCTTTACCTGTGGACAGTCTTTGATGTAATGACCCTTATTGAAGCACAGGTGACACAGGTAGTTGGGTGGAGGTTTCTTGCAGGGTCTTTGAGGTTCAGAGGAGATCGAGAGGTCAGAGAAGTTTTCTGTCAACGAGCTGAGATCCTCGAGGATGTTGTTTAAAGAGTAATAAGTAGATAAAGTCTTATATAAGCTGCTGTCTCTCTACAAAGAACAAAAACATGAAACATTTACAACAATTATTTCAACCTTTTATAAATGTCTATCTGTAAAAATGCAATCTCTGTAAAAAAAAACACAGACATGTTCTGTGTTCAGTTTTTCTCAGGAAGTCTTTGTCATGATTTATGACATCAGATCATGAAGTCATGATATCTGAGATGGTCCATATGAAAGTCATTTGTTTAACTGTACAATGTTCAGTATATTGTGTACTGTATGACCTCATTATGTCACAGGCTTCGTTCAGTAAGTGGTGTACAGATATCATCTTGGAAATATAAACTTTGTCTCGCGTTTTTATGCATTTCCTGTAAAATGTGTTGGCAGTGAATAATGAGATTAAAATGTGGTGAAATATTGCAGTTGACAACATTTAAATCGGAAAGTCATGTCCATTGCATTGCATTGTGGGATACAGTAAATTAAATGCATGCTCTGGTTGTATTCTGCCCATTTTGGCAAAAGCAGCAAGTCATGTAATGCACAAAGTATGCATGCATAATGCATATAAACCTATTGTATATACAAACAGACAATTTGATCAGATCACACAAGCAGTACAATCAAAACACACACACACACAAACACACACACACACACACACACACACACACACACATATATGCAACAGATCAGATGGATAATGCATGCATTGCAGATATATCAACAGAGATTGTGCATTTATCATATCAGCAGCACGCATCTCTGTAAAATATATTCATGAACATTGAATTCATGTGGCTGATCAAAGCTGTAAGCATTTTTCAACAATACTTATGTGGAGCCAAGCTACTAAAGCACCAAATCTCTTTAACAAAATCTTTTGATCAAAGCAAAAAAAACTAATTATTTATTGTTGTTGCACAAATGTTAGGGTTACACACCAATACAGCCTTATTAAAAATACATTATCAGATACATTAGTGGTTTACCAATGCATCTTATTATGACATATAAAGCAATTTTTTAATGCACATCTAATTTTTAATGTGAAAATAGTGATAAACCAGACCCAGACAATTCCAGAGAAGACAAAGTAGATCTTGCATTAAACATTAAATTGATTCAATAAACTTAAACACTTCCTATATTTGTATGCAACAGTCAGAGTTTCTACAGATGTTTGTGTCTGTCATACTTACCTGATGAATGAAGTTTCTTATGATGTTGGAATGATGATGTGAATCCAGCTCAGGTTTGTTCTGGTGGTTTCCATCATCATCAGATGAGTCCTGAAGAGACAGATAAACCCAGTTCAGGAGATGAGAGTCTACAGCTGATATCAAACTCATATCCTTATATGAGACATCCATCAGAAATGTCCTGAGATCAGTGGATTATGTGGCTCTGATGTCGTCTCATGTTGAGAAATAAAACTGGACAGTCTGGGAAGTTTTTGCGTTTAGAGGAAAGTTCAACAGCTGCTGCACGGGTATCATATTTATGAGCTGCTGCGTCGCCATTGGATGCTTACCAATAACGTAATTATATATTCATGAGTAGGATGTGCAAGTTTAAATATTCATGAGTTAAATCTTACCCCTGTAAAAGAGTCTGGAGAATGCAGATAATCATTTTACAGAAAGATTCAATGCGGTGACGTCAGTAAACTGATGAATGATCAGAAGTCTCCACATAGCAAACAAATGTGTGGCATTCTTAAATTACGTGTAAAACTGTATAAAAATGTCATATTTGTCTGTTTGCTATAAGTTTAACACATGAACATATTTATTATTTTGATACTGGGGGAAATCCTGCCCTCAAGTGTCCATGTACGAGTATAACAAGCTCTTTCAAGTAAATATATTAATATGAACTTCATGTTTTACAGTAGGTGCAGGTGTGTATTGTATTTCCTTAACAGCCATGTACATGTTTCATAATAACTTTAGTAATCGACAACAATCAATATATGTTTTATAGTGTTTAAAAATGAAAACAAAAACAAAGTTTCCAAAATGTTCTTACATTGTTTAAGTTGATCCTGCATTAGTTGATTATAGTTTTATAATTGTAACAATAACTGTTGTATTGAATCATCTTAAAATATTTTAGATGAAGGGAATACACAGTGTTTCCCTCCCATATTTACAACCATGTGACGTACATTTATTCACATGTCAGGTTCCTTTCTTCTATTTATCTTTGACAGACTCGTTTTTCCTCTGTTGTCCACACATGCTTGTGATGCATCTGATGCCAAACCCAAAACATTTCTGATCATGAGAGATGTCCTCCCTCCCTCTCTCTCTCTCTCTCTCTCTCTCTCTCTCTCTCTCTCTCTCTCTCTCTCTCTCTCTCTCTCTCTCTCTCTCTGAACAGGTGAAAGGGTGGAACACACCAGACACTGAGCAAAGACAAACATACTGTCATTTCATGCAAATATTTAGTTAATGTTGGAGACTGCTGCCATCTTTACAACCTTTCCAAGGATTGTCATTTACTTGGACTGTCCTGTGTATTAGAAAGACTTTTCTTTGTTTTTCTTTTTAAAGGGGATATTTCACAGGACTTTTTTAAGATGTAAAATAAATCTTTAATGTCCTCAGAGTACATATGTGAAGTTCTAGCTCAAAATAACCCACAGATAATTTATTATAACATGTTAAAATTGACACTTTTGTGTGTGTCCTTTTAAATGCAAATCAGCTGAAATCTGCACTAAATGGCAGTGCCGTGGTTGGATAGTGCAGATTAAAGGGCGATTTATAGTCGTGCGTAGGTCCTACGGCGTAGCAGCGACGGCGTAGGTTCCGCGTCGGTTTTCATTTATACTTGTGCGTCGCCGTCCGCGTCGACGTGCAAACACACGCGAAACCGCTGGTTGGCAGTAATCACGCGTGTAACCACAGTAGCAGCAGAAGTCGTCACAGAAGAAGAAGCTAAGCAAGTAAACCCACAAACGAAGAAGAAATAGCAACTTGTTGTGTATAATTTGAGAAGAACAGCAATGATGGAAGTAAATAAACAGCGACTTATGTTTCAGTTTAAGTTAAATCACTCCTCAACTTGGCTCGTCTTTGTTTTCACCGTCTCAAACGGAAATACCTATGACGCAGTTTTTTTACCTGACGGGAGGGGTTCTGGTGGACCAATCACAGCGCTTACGGTCCGCGTAGAGCCGACGCGCTGTTAGAAATTTTGTGAGGTGCGCGTCAGGCTACGCAGAGCTACGCACAGGCTACGGATAGCCTACGCCGCAGCCACGCCGCAGGACCCACGCACGACTATAAATCGCACTTAAGGGGTGGATTATTATAATAAGATTCCCTTCTGACATCACAAGGGGAGCCAAATTTCAATGAGTTATTTTTTCACATGCTTGCAGAGAATGATTTACCAAAACTAAGTTACTGGGTTGATCGTTTTCTCATTTTATAGGTTGATAGAAGCACTGGGGAGCTAATTATAGCACTTAAAGGTGCAGTGTGTAAATTTTACTGGCATCTAGTGGTGATGTTGCAAATTGCAACCAATGGCTCAGTCCACGGCTTTTGAAATGCATAGAAAAGCTACAGCAGCCACCACAGGACAAACATATCATCGTTGGAGACAACTTAGTAAAAAAATTTGTCCATTATGGGCTTCTGTAGAAACATGGTGGTACAAAATGGCGACTTCCACGTAAGGGGACCTTCGGTGTATGTAGATAAAAATGACTCATTCTAAGGTAAAAAAAACATAACAGTTAATTATGTAAGGTCTTTATATACCACTGATAATATAGTTATGTATATAATATTGCATTTATGTCAAGAGATCATTCAAAAAGTTACACATTGCACCTTTATACACAGAGGCAGACACTACTTAAGTATTTTTACTTTCTACATAAAAGTAAATTGTTAAGTATTCGTATTTTATCAGTGTTTTTCTTTGGAAAACATAGACATTCCAAAGCATATTATCATAATTTTTACTCCACTACATTTCATAATTTCAAGTTTTTGGTTTATATTTAATATTTAAGTACATTAAATATCTGTTTTTTTTTACTTTTACTTGAGTAAAAGTACTTTTGTACTTTTACTTAAGAGTACAAAATTTTTATGTAATAAGGTATTAAATCAATTTTAATATGCAATATAAAAGGAATACACAGTATGATTCTATGCTTTACATAATTTTTTTATTTTACAAAAATAAAAAGTATTTTTTTTCCAAGACAAACACTCTGCTAAAGCACAGAAGCTTGGAAAATTTACTTAAAAGTACAGTCCACCTCTGATTAAACTTGAAAAAAGTCAGATTTTCATGATACGTCCCCTTTAAATAAAAATAACTAATACTAAAGCTATTAGCTTCAACCAAAGATATTAGCTTTAACCAAAATACAGGCTGTTATAAAAGACAGGCAGCAAATATCACTATCATTAATCATATTTAGTGTTAGTGATTAAAACAAATCCCAAACATCACAGTTTTTTACCTCTTAACTGGCGTTGTTCTGTAAACGGGACACCAGGGATTACTTTAATATTTTGCATGTAAATTTTAATCTATCATGAAAAAACTATATATTGTTGTAAAGCTGTAAGGATGTAGCTTTCATATTTCAAAACATTTGATCAGTAATATAATGCAATGACAGTAATTTATTAATTTGTGACAAGATTATGCAGCAAACCAAAGACACCTAGTGGCCGTTGTTGGTAAAACCACTAAAAGTGTAACAAACCTTATTTTTTGCGATAGTTTTATGTATAAAATATATACTTTATTGCATTATTTTTTTATTTATGACAATAAATGTAAATTGCTCTAACAATTTTTTATTCATTATTTTAACCTCAGACACTTTCAAGAAAAAACTTAAAAGTGTTTTCTTTTAAACAAGACCAAGATTATGCTTCTAGACAAAAAAAGCCATGTTATATTAATTTGAAGATGTACACCTTTTCAAACCCAACAACGCGTGTTTTCATTTTCTACTAAATAATACCTCAAATTATCTGCCTTGTTTACTTTTCTAAAACATCAAACTTACTATAAAACAGATTTACAAAAAAAAAACAATCCTGTTATGAAGGAATACTGGTCTGTTTTACTGGGGTGAGGTCCCACCTAGCTACCAAAGAAAATACGTTAGCAACCACACAGCAAAGTACACGGGCTGTCTTCAGTAAATGTAAACATACCGGCCTTTAATTGTGTGTCGTGTCCATCCTGCACGAGAGGAAGTGAATTGTGTTTGCTCTCGTGCTGGATTTGACTTTGGATGTAGGAAGGAGCGCGGGTCACACCCACTGTTACACACACGCACACACTGTTACACACACTGTTACACTACACACACAGAGGAGATTTACACACTTCCGGGATTCAGTTCACGGACACACAGAACAGCCCGCGGATCCCTCCACATATTTCTGTAAGTATCTTTTATAAACTTCATTCGCGCGCTAATGCAACAATCTATCGAGTGTTTCGCGGGGCTTCTCTTTATTTATTTGTAAGAAGCGCTGATTTAAACAAACTATTAAAATCACAATTACACATCATTCTGTGTTAAACCGCCCTTCATGTGGTTGTTAATGTCGATGTAAAGTTGTAAGAAAGGAATGCGTATTTAAAGGTTTGTGTTCTTTGACTGATTAGGTTTGTTTTTATGTTTTGTGAAATATTTGGCTGCCATTTTTTTGTGGTCGACGAACCGAAACAATGTGCAAAATTGATACTGTAGTATACTGTACGACTTCAGGTGTTATTAGTTCACTACATGTTTAAACATGAAATCTACTCGAGTCGAGGATGTTGCATTTCTCGCTTGCTGTGGTTTACTGTGCGAACTCTCACTCAGAATGGAAGTCAGGATGTAGTTTCACAGATGACCTGCAGCATATATAACCCACCCTAACACACCCGATAAACCTGTCGCATGTAGTGTATAGATAAGCTGATGTGACTGACTGCTAATCTAAACGTTTACTGCGTGTAACAAGTCTTTCATTTAAGCTACCCATTTTGATAAACCAGCACATTTTATTGTGAAATCCTTCCTGTTTTCACAAGAGTCGCGTGTTCTGTTAACTGACTAAATCACTGATGTTCATTTATCTGCAGGTGTCAAAGATGAGTTACCCCGGATACCCCCCTGCAGGTGGCAACTACCCGCCCGCATCTGGACAGTATCAGCAGACCCCAGGTGCATTTCCAGGCCAACCCGGTGCCTATCCACCCCAGGGAGGGTACTTCCCACCTCAACCAGGTGCATTTCCCCCAGGAGCAGGATACCCACCTCAGGCTGGAGGATACCCTCAAGCTGGTGGATACCCTCAGGCTGGTGGTTTTCCTCAGGCTGGTGGTTATCCTCAGGCGGGTGGTTATCCAGCTGCTCCAGGTGGAGGATTTCCACCACAGGCAGGAGGTTACCCCGGTGCCCAGCCCGGGGGTTACCCAGGTGCCCAGCCCGGTGCCCAGCCCGGGGGTTACCCAGGTGCCCAGCCAGGTGCCCAGCCTGGGGGTTACCCGACTATGCCCCCTGCAGGAGGTGAGTGCTGTTAACCTGACATCTCTATTCAGACATCCTATTAAAGGGGGCATATCATGAAAATCAGACTTTATGTTTAAGTGCTATAATTGGGTCCCCAGTGCTTTTATCAACCTAGAAAATGTGAATAAGATCAACCCAGTAACTTAGTTTTGGTAAATCATACAAAAAAAGCTAATTCATATTTGACTCCCCTTCTGATGTCACTGATGAATTTACTATAATAATACCGCCCCTTAATCTGCACTATCCAACCACTGCACTGCCATTTAGTGTAGAGATCAACTCATTTGCATTTAAAAGGACACACCCAAAAATTGTAAATTTTTGCTCACACCTTCAAAGTAGCAATTTTAACACGTTATAATAAATGATCTGTGGTGTATTTTGAGCTAAAACTTCACACATGTATTCTGGGGACACCAGAGATTCTTAAAAAAGTTTCCTTTAACACTTACGGTATAGGGCAATGATGTTATCTCTTTGAATTCCTGTTTTGTTGGTCATACATTGAGTTCTAAAATGTTTTTGTAAAGCTGGTTTGCAACAATGAAAAATTGTGAAAAGTCCTAAACAAATATATTGAATACTGGACATTTGTAATGTTGATTACCCAAACATTATTGATGAGTTACTTTATCCCTAAAATCCATGTATGTTTAAAACGTAATTTGTAGATTATAGACAACTTGCAGAATGATTTAAAGGGGACATATCATAAAAATCTGACTTTTTCATGTTTAAGTGCTATAATTGGGTCCCCAGTGCTTCTATCAACCTAGAAAACGTGAAAAATATCAACTCAGTAACTTAGTTTTAGTAAACCATTCTCTGCAAGCATGTGAAAAAATAGGTCATTAAAAATTTGGCTCCCCTGTGATGTCAGAAGGGGATCTTATTATAATGATACCGCCCCTTAATCTGCAGTATCCAACCACGGCACTGACATTTAGTGCAGATATCAGCTCATTTGCATTTTAAAGGACACACCCAAAAACTGGCACATTTTTGCTCACACCTACAAAGTGTCAATTTTAAAATGTTATAATAAATTATCTGTGGGGTACTTTAAGCTAAAATATTTATTTCACATCTTAAAAAAGTCTTGTGATATGTCTCCTTTAAAGGTGTTACTCTTTTGTCATTGATTTTAGTTTAACCAGAATTGGTTTTTTATTGTGTTGGCAGGTGGATGGGGAGGTCAGCCTGGCTTTGGAGCTGTAAGCATTCCTTTATTTAGACAGCTATTATTGTGTTAATCACTTTTATCAGTTTTTAAATGTAAAGAAATTTGTATAATGCAGTGACAGTTCACAGTGACTTAATGTAACATTAAAATGCTATAAATGGAGAAAATCATTGAATCATGAATTGTGTTTTGTAACTACATTACAGGACTTATGTTGTTTTGTCATTACCCCTGTGTGGTGTTTGTGTTTAGCCGGGAGCAGGTATGCCTCAGGGGTATCCCGGGGGTCCCGCTCCAGGACAGCAGCCCATGCCAGGATACCCAGGTGCTCAAGTTCCAAACCCATCGATGCCCGGGTACGGAGGGGGCGCTCCAACTGGACCCGCTGTTCCTGGAATCAATGTAAGAGAACGTCATCATGATCCAGTATATGCTGTTATTAATTTCACTTTAGTGTATATTTGCTTGTTTCGAGCTGATATTCTGTATTATTTGTTGTAATGTTTATGTAGAGGGGTTACCGTGGCTCCATAAAGGATTTTCCCGGTGCCGATCCGCTCAGAGATGTCGAGGTCTTACGGAAAGCCATGAAAGGCTTTGGTGAGTACATAATACATTTTGATTAATTTTTTTTAACTTTGTATGTTGTATATTCTTTCCCAGACTTATCATTCAGTGATTTTATAGTACATATATCTGCTTTTTGTGTGTGTTTTTTCACAGGAACTGATGAGAACGCCATTATCGAGCTTCTCGGCAGTCGAACCAACAAGCAGCGTGTGCCGTTGGTAGCTGCGTACAAAACCACCTATGGCAAAGTGAGCATATGATGAATAAAGCACAAAATATTTACTGTGTTTTTATGATGAAATGATCATTGTGTTTGTTGTTCACAGGATCTGTACAGTGACCTGAAGTCAGAACTGACAGGAAACTTTGAGAGTCTGGTTCTGGCCATGTTGAAGACTCCTGCACTGTTTGATGCTTCAGAATTGAAGGCGGCCATAGCAGTGAGATTTTCTTTCAGTACTTATTCACTCTTGTTTGATTTTTAACAGACTTTTAGGGGATCATTGTAACTCTTAACAGGGTTTATTGCAGCTGATTCTTATCAGGGTTTCCTGCAGAAAATGTATTAGTTAAGATGGTGGGGTTGGGTGGGTGGATGGGGTCAGGGGCCGTGGCAACCAAAGGGACGGGGCGTACGCGTCATGATGTAAAAGAAAATATTTTTATTATGAACACTCAAATAAAACTTTAACTTAAAAAAGTGTTGAAGTCGAGTCCCAGTTAAGACCAGAGATCGTGTTGAGTCCAGATAAAGCTGGATGTGGACTTCGTCTTGACTCGGCTCAACACTCGATCTCTAGTATTGATCTTGACTTGGACTCGAGTTGAACTCGACTACAACACTGACATGTGAGGTTAGAAGCCAGTTACATTAAAGGTGCAGTTGAATGTGAAACTGTATTCATGTAGGCATAGATGAATAATAAGAGTTGTGTACATGGTAATGACATACCATGAGCCTCAAACACGATTGTTTCCTCCTCATGTAAACCTCATGCATGCAAAATATATTTCGCTATATGTTAGCGTTTAGGCTGAAGTTCTACTATTGACGTTACAGTTACGTTTTGCAGGTCCATACTGAAAAAAACACAAACGTACTACTCAGAAACGTCCATTAACAATCTCCAAACAATTGATTATTCCTCA
Organism: Misgurnus anguillicaudatus; assembly: GCF_027580225.2. Lineage (NCBI taxonomy): Eukaryota > Metazoa > Chordata > Actinopteri > Cypriniformes > Cobitidae > Misgurnus > Misgurnus anguillicaudatus. Next base: position 37,044,230 of record NC_073340.2, on the reverse strand, counting down.
AAAACTGAAAAAGACACAAAAATAAGATCTGTTAAAATACAAAAAGATCTACATAAGGAGAAACAGCCAATCAGAGCGGAGCTCAACATTATTATTCATGAGGGTTGTAAATGGACATGAAAAACTGACTCTGGATCATTTTTTCCCTTAATAAAGACACAAACCTTCTGTGTAGATATCAGAGAACAATTAAACATTATTTCAATGCATTCTTTGGCACCTTTAATATGAGATTGAGGCATAATTGCATCTAAAATCATAATAGATCTCGTATTGGATAAGTGACAGATAAAAACTGTGTTCAGGGAAATGTCAGTTCAATAAAAGAAATATCAGACTGTAAATAACACAAAGTTTTCATTAAATCTAACAATATGATTCTGATAATATGTGTATGTCTGATCAGGGCGCAGGTACCGATGAGGCTTGTCTGATAGAGATTCTTTCTTCTCGTAATAATGCTGAGATCCAGGAGATAAACCGGGTGTATAAGGCGGGTGAGTTAATGTTGTTGAACCCTTTAAAGTTTTCAGATGATGTGTGTAGAGTTAATGGAGATTTATGAAAGCTTTGTTGTTTAGAGTATGGAAAAAAACTGGAAGACGCCATCATCAGCGACACTTCTGGACATTTCCGTCGCCTCCTCGTCTCTCTCTCTCAGGTATTCTGCCTGTTTGTGCATCTGTCTTCATATAGTATATATGTACTGTATGTATGTGTGTAAAGTCCTAAACAAATTTATTTGATCACATGTCTATTTGTCTCAAAGATCATCCAGCATCATGAAGCTTTTTAATGTGAACTCTTTCTTGTAAAACAGAATTTGAATATCTGATCAACTCACTGTGTGTGTGTACCAGCGATCAGAAGTGTATAGATATTAAAATGTTCATGACTGATTTCAGGGTAATCGCGATGAGAAAGAGACCGTGGATATTGCTCTGGCCAAACAGGATGCTCAGGTTGACAGTCAGGCTTTATTATTTCTCAAACACTTTCAGATGTTCGTGTCAATTTTGAGAAGCATTTGTCATGTTTGTGTTTATGTTTTAGAAACTCTATGCTGCAGGAGAACATAAAGTTGGCACGGATGAGTCTCAGTTTAATGCCGTTCTCTGTGCCCGCAGTAAACCTCATCTCAGACAAGGTAAAAACCACCAGACCACAGTGGTAAAATACTCATGAAAAGGACAGGAAGTTTAACTTCAAACGCTTCATATCAGTCATCTGATGGAAATCTTAAAATCTAAATGGAGAAGTTAATAATTTTTGTGTTTGCAGTGTTTCAGGAGTACCAGCAGATGTGTGGTAAAGACATTGAGAAGAGCATCTGTGGGGAGATGTCTGGACATCTGGAGACTGGCATGGTGGCAGTGGGTGGGTACTGAACTCTGATTCAACCAATCGCTGATCTAGATGAAGCAGGCAGCCCTGAAACGGACTGAACACGAACAAATCAGAAACCACAGCGTGTGACTGACACTTGTTTTGAATAAGATGCAGATTTGAGCATAAAATGTCTAAATGTTTTGCATATGGAAATGTAGTTTATATTTGATCGAGTCCTAAAACGACTTTTAAAAATCTCTAAACATTATTATTGAATCGGATTGAATGGCTTTAAGCCAGTCATTAATAGGTAATACGCAGCTTTAAATGACTTCTGCTTATTGAAGATCTGCTGCAAGCTCATTGTGTGATACAAGTTGGCAGTTTTTAATAGATTATTGCATATATTATAAATAAAAATAACTGGATTTGTTTTTAGACTGTAAATAGTGTGAATGATGCTGATGTGACATCTGCTCTGTTTTCCAGTAAAGTGCATTAAAAATACTCCTGCTTACTTCGCCGAGCGTCTGAACAACGCCATGAAGGTAAATGATGTGATGATGATGTGTGTAACACATGTTCTGGCATATTCATGCACGTCTGGGCCCATACAGCTAATACAACATTTGACCACATTACTCAATAAATAAAAATAGTTTAAAATAGAAATAATGCATTTGGCAAAACAAGGGTTTTGATTCGGGGTTTGTAATTTTACATGTTTTATTTAATTTTATCTTTGGCGTGTGTGTGTGTGCGCGTGTGTGTTTTTTGCTGTTTTAGGGTGCCGGTACCAAAGATCGGACTCTGATCCGCGTCATGGTGACTCGCTCTGAGGTGGACATGCTGGATATCAGACAGGAGTATCTGCGTCTGTATGGAAAATCACTTTACACCGCCATCTCTGTAAGTAGTACCACATACACATTGAACTATAGTTAAAAAAACACATCACAGTTCTGTATCTTTATGTGTAGGATGGACTTACATACAATATAGTCGGGTGGTATGATGATATATACAGAGTAAAAACATGTCAGCTGGCAGAGTCATAATGTGAATTAAGAGCGATGTGATATTAGATTTTAGTTTTGCACCAAAGAAAGTTAAGGGTTAGTTTACACATACAATGTCTGGATGTGACTGTCTATAGGAGTTTGTCTTATGATATGTTTGTGTGTGCAGGGTGACACATCTGGTGATTATAAGAAACTTCTCCTGAAGCTCTGTGGTGGAACTGACTGAAGAAACAGACAGACAGATGATCAGATCATCACAAACACAGCGTTGATATATTAATCTCATACATATATAAAAATGTTACATAATCTCACTGTAGTCATCTTAATAATGTTATATCTCTTTATAGCAAATTTACATTTCATGTGTGCCTTAGACACATTATTTTATATTACACATACACATTGTTTTTGTTTAATTTTGTTGTCGACTCTATCCAATCAGACTATGCATGATTTCTATAGATATTTTCCATGCATGTACATTGTCTTTAGTTCCTGATGCCAAATATGTGATTGTGACAATATTTGTGCTGTTGATGCATATACCGTATAACCCCTCAACTGAAAACACAATCTGTTCTTCATTCAACATAATCACCTACTTTTTATATACCTTAGAAAATGTTATATGCCATAGAAAGTTGAATAACTTGAAGTGCTGAAATGAATGCCATAATATTTGCTGTAGTTTACATAATGAGCTTTATGATATCTATGCAGAAACAGATCTCTAACCATGATAATATTGATTGATTTCAATCATTATAAAATATAATATGAAATAATGCATGAAGGTTTTTTCTGGGTAAATAGTATTTCACCCCAAAATCAAAAGCATAAAAATATCAAATTAAATATTGGATAAAATACCAGATTTATTTGAAAAAAATAATATTGCAATGCAAACAAATCTAACTTGAATAAAAATGTCACAATACAATTTTATTCTTGATGTAATGTTGTTTATGCAATACAATCTCATATCTTTTAAAGTTGGGCTGAAATATGACCAGGTCAGGTTTGTGACGTTAGGTGAATGTATTTTGCTCTACCAGTAGAGGACAGTAAAGTCACTGATCATTTCTTAGACAAATATGAAGTCATTTTAACCTGTTCTGTTTACTGACAGTGAAGACTTTTTTTTATCAGGGATTATCTCACCTGTGTTTGTAATGTATTCGCTAAACCAACTAATCTTTGTTACACTTACCAGTTGTGCCAGTAATATCTGTTCCTAGAAATAAACTGATGAATGATTCACTATGAGGTCTGACTGTGTATTTCCTAACTGTTTAATTTTACCTCACTAACTTGATATTAGTTAACTACTGTCATGATTTGTGTGTGCGGTAGCATTTTGCAACAACTGCACAGTCAAGAGGTGTGAAATAGATTTGCATCTCAAGATTCAGTCTCAAATTAGAAAGTTAAAAACAGTAGAGAGGTGACTGTGTGCTACAGTAGACTCTTCTGTTTTTGGTGCATGTACTTGATTTTGAGCAAATGTGTGTGCAGTCATATAAACTGGTTAGTTTCTCTGAAACTGTTCTTAGCAAATGCAGGTGGTGTATAAAAACAAAGTGCACAAACCTCACATATTTAAGGTGCATGACTGTTGAAGGATACACATCAAAGTTGACACACTGTTGCTTTTTACCACATGTGACATTTAAAGCTACATGTCATGTGTAGGGTGATGAAGAGCATACAGATTTAAATGTCACGTGTGGGGTGTGAATAAAAAGCTGTCTGGAGATCAACAGTGTGTCAACATTGATTGGATAAATAGTTTTATTTAAAGTTTCTCACCTTGGGCAGTCCATTGGAGCTCTATTAGTGTTCATCTAAAACCATTCATGATCTTTGGGTGTTTTGT